>NC_065583.1:142434590-142624590 GCF_024542745.1 Macaca thibetana thibetana
TGCAAGCCCCAAGCCTTGGTGGCTTCTACATGGTTTAGGGTCTTTAGGTGCACAGGAGGCAAGAGTGGAGGTTTGGAAGCCTCTGCCTAGATTTCAGAGGATGTATGAAAACACTCGGATGTACAGGCAGAAGTCTGCTGCAGGGGTAGAGCCCTCCATATGAGGGCAGTGCAGAGGGGAAATGTGGGGTTGGAGCCACCACACAGAGTCCCCACTGGAGCACTGCCTAATGGAGCTGTGAGAAGAGGGACACCATCCTCCAGCCCCCAGAATGGTAGATCCACTGATAGCTTGCAATGTGGGCCTGGAAAAGACACAGTCACTCAATGCCAGCTTGTAAAAGCAGCCATGAGGGCTGTACTCTGCAGTGTCACAGATGTGAAACTACCAATGCCTTGGGAGCCCACCTTTGCATCAGTGGATGTGACACATAGAGTCAATGGGAATTATTTCAGAGCTTTAAGGTGTGTAGAACTTTCCTCTTTCCTCTCTCCTGCTCTGCCATGGTTAGATCTGCTTGCTTTCCCTTCGCCTTCTGCAATGATTGTAAGTTTCCTGAGGCCTCCAAGCCATGCTTCCTTTACAGCCTGTGGGACTGTGAGTCAATTAAACTTCTTTTCTGTATAAGTTACCCAGTCTCAGTTATTTACAGCAATGTGAGAAAAGACTAACATAATGACCAAGTGGGATTTATCCCTGAGATGAAGTATAGTTCAACAAATGCAAATCAATCAACATGGTACATCATATCAACAGAATGAAGAATAAAAACTATATGATCATTTCAATTGATGCTAAAAAAAAAAAACCATAATATCCAACATCTCTTTATGATAAAAATCCCCAAGAACTGGGGATAGAAGGAATCTACCTCAACATAATAGCCATATATGACAGACCCACAGCTAGTATCATACTGAATGGAGAAAAACTCTAAAATCTAGAACACAGCAAGAATGCCTACTGTCACTTCTGTTATTCAGCATACTACTGGAAGCCTTAGCTAGGACAATCAGACAAGAGAAAGATATAAAGAGCATCCAAATTGAAAACAAAGCCAAATTATCCTTGTTCACAGATGATATAACTAATATTTTAAAAATCTAGGCTTCAAAGAACAACTATTAGAACTTATAAACAAATTTAGTAAAGTTGCAGGATACAAAATCAACATATGAAAAAAGTAGCATTTCTACATGCCAACAGTGAACAATGGCAAAAAGAAATAAAGTAATCCCATTTACAAGAGCCACACATAAAATTAAATACCTAGGAATTAACTTAACCAAAGAAGTGAAAGATCTCTGTAAGGAAAACTATAAAACACTGATGAAAGAAATTGAAGAGGACACTAAAAAATGGAAAAATATTCTATGTTCATTGATTGAAGAATCAATATTGTGAAAATATCCATATTACCAAAAGCAGTCTACAGATTCAATGTGATCCCTATCAAAATACGAATGACATTCTTCACAGAAATAGAAAAAAAAAAAAAAATCCTAAAATGTATATGGAACCACATAAGACCTAGAATAGCCAAAACCATCCTAAGCAAAAATTACAAAACTGAAGGAATCACATTACCTGACTTTAAATTATACTACAAAGCTACAGTACCCCAAACAGCATGGTACTGGCATTAAAAACAGACACATAGACCAATAGAACAAAATAGTGACCCAGAAACAACTCCACACTCCCACATTAAACTCAGTTTAGATAAAGGTGCCATGAACATACACTGGGGAAAAGATAGTATCTTCCATAAATGGTGCTGGGAAAACTGGATATCCGTATGCAGAAAAATGAAACTAGACCCCTATTTATTACCATATGCAAAAAAAACCAAAATTGTATTAAAGACTTAAATCTAAGACCTAAAACTATGAGACTACTACAAGAAAACATTGGAGAAACTTTCCAGGACAATGGTGTGGGCAAACATTTCTTGATGAATACCCAAGAAGCACAAGCAACCAAAGCAAACATGGACATATGGGATCGCATCAAATTAAAAAGATTCTGCACAGCAAAAACAGCAATCAACAAAGTGAAGAGACAACCCACAGAATGGGAGCGAATATTTGCAAACTACTCCTCTGGTAAGAGAGTAATAACCAGAATATATAAGGAGCTCAAACAGCTATATACGAATAAAGCTAATAATCCAATTAAAAATGGACAAAAGATCTGAATAGACACTTCTCAAAAAAAGGCATACAAAGACAAACAGGGATGTGAACAGATGTGCAATATCGTTGATTATCAGAGAAATGCAAATCAAAACTACAATGAAGTATCATCTCACTCCAGTTAAATGGCTTATACCCAAAGAGAGCCAATAACATATGCTGGAGAGAATGTGAAGAAAAGGAAACCCTTATACACTGTTGGTGGGAATGTAAATTAGTGCAACCACTATGGAGAACAGTTGGAGGTTCCTCAAAAAACTGAAAATAGAGCTACCACATAATCTAGTCATCCCACTGCTGGGTATACACCCAAAAGAAAGAAACTCAGTATACTGAACAGTTAACTGAACTCCTATGTTTGTTGCAGCACTGTTTACAATACCTAAGATTTGGAAGCAACCCATGTGTCCATCAACAGATGAGTGGATAAAGAAAATATGGTACATATACACAATGCAGCACTATATAATAAATATTATAATAAATAGAATATAATAAATATTCTTTATAATCCATATAAAAGAATAAGATCCAGTCATTTGCAACTACATAGATGGAATTGGAGATTATTATGTTATGTTACGTGAAGTAAGCTGGGCACAGAAAGATAAACACTGCATGTTCTTTCTTATTTGTGGGATCTAAAAATCAAAACAATTGAACTCACGGAGGTAGAGAGTAGAAGACGGTTACCAGAAGCTGGGAAGAATAATGAGGGGCTGCAGGGGAGGTGGAGATAGTTAATGGGCACAGAAAAACTAGTTAAAGAATGAGTAAGACCCACTATTTGATAGCACAATAGGTTGACTATAGTCAATAACAACTTAATGGTCCATTTTAAAATAACTTAAGGAATATAACTGAATTGCTTGCAACTCAAAGGATAACTGTTTGAGGGGAAGGATACCTCATTCTGTATGTTGTACTTATTTCACATTGCATGTGTGTATCAAAGCATCTCATGTACCCCATAAATCTATATACCTATTGTGTACTCATGAAAATTTTAAAAAGCTAAAAAAATTAAAAATAATAAAAAAGAATATAGTGTGCTTATTTGACACTTTTTTTTGAAGTGTTCATTCCAGTCTTTAACTCATTTTTAAATTTGGTTACCTTCAAACTATTTAGTTCTGAGAGCTCTTCTGGAAACAAATATTTTGTTTCTTTCAGTGTGTGACTTTCTTCCATGTACTTAATGTTGTCTTTTAACAGCAAAAGTTTTATTTTTGATGAAATTCAATGCATTTGTTTTTTATTCTTTGGTTTGCTTTTTTTGTGCTCTAAAAAATATTTGCCTGTCCCAAAGTTGCAAAAATTTAAACACGTTGTCTTCTGGAAGTTTTATAGTTTTGGCATTTATATCTGGGTCCACAGACCATTTTGAGTTAGTTACTATGGATGACACAAGGTAAAAGTTAAAAGGTCAAAAGAATATCCAGTTGTTCAAACACTACTTGTTGAAAAAAGTGTCTTTTCTTCCGCTAAATTACCTTGGCATGTTTGCTGAAATTAACTGACCATATATGTATGGGCCTAGCTCTGGAATATCGAATTAGTTTCCCGATTTATCTATATGCCAACACCACACTGTCTTAACTATTATGATAGGCAGCCTTTCAGATGGCTCCCAGTGATCTTTGCTTTCTGGTTTTCTTACTCTATTATAATGAGACTCTTGATTTTCTAAAAGAGTTTGTGTAACATATGCATTATTTTCCTCTTAAATTTTGAATTAAATGAACTACTGAAGCCATCAAGTCTTGGAGTTCTTTTGTGAGAATATTTTAAATCACAAATTAAATTTCTAAACTAAAACAAGGCTATTTGCTTAACTAACTTTTGGTAAGAGTTGCCTTTCAAAAAATCTGTACATTTACTTTCTGAGACGTAGCATTTATGGATATAAATTGTTCATAATATTCTTATTACACTTTTAATGCTTGTAGGATCTGGTGATGCCCCTCCTTCATTCCTGATGTCGGTTAATATTTTTCTTTCTTTCATTTTCTTGATGAATGCAAGTAGAGATGCTAAATTGTATTGACATTTCCTAAGAACTAGTTTTTGTATCATTGTTTTTTCTGCTATTATTTTCCTTATTGATTTCTACTTTTCATATATAATTTTCTTATTTCAAATTGCTTTTGGTTTAATTTGTTCCTTTTTTAAGCTTTTTAAGGCTGAAATTTAGATCACTAATTTTTGTACCTTATTCTTTTCTAAAATAAACATTTAATGTTAGCTTTTTCTCTAAGTACTGCTTAGCTACATCTCAGAAATTCTGCAATGTTATATTTCCCTTTTCATTCAATTAAAATTATTTTATAATTTTCCCTCTGATTTATTCTTTGACCTCTGAGTAATTTATAAATGTGTTATTTTCCAGATATTTATAGATTTCTTAGGTAACATTTTGTTATTCTTTTAAATTTAACTTCATTTTTGTCAGAGAACATGCTCTCAATAATTTTAATTCTTACAAATTTATTGATATTTATTTTATTTTATTTGGTAAGTTTTTCATGTGTGCTTTAAAATAATTTTATTCTACTGTTATTGCACTATGTAAATGTTAATTAGGTTAATCCGGTTGATAATGTACAAGTCTTCCATAGCTCTATTAATTTTCTATCTGTTTTATTAATTATTGAGAAAGGAATTTTAAAATGTCTAACTAAATTGTGAATTTATTCTTTATTCTCTATTCCATCACTTTTTGCTTTATGTATTTTGAAGCTCTCTTATTGTTTATAAGTACTATAATTGTTGTGTCTTTTAATATGTTAATCTCTTTAATATGAAAAGTTTCTTTTTATAATTAGTAGTAGCCCTTGTCCTGGATAATAATATTTAATATTATATATCATTTTTGTATTTTTACTTTTAACTTATTTGTTTTTAGATATAAAATGAGTTTCTTGGAGAAAACAACTTGTTGGCAATTAGTTTTATATCCAGTCTGACAATGTCTGCCTTTGAATTCAATTGTAATCCCTTAACATCTAAGTATTTACTGCTATGGTTAGGTAAATACACCATTTATATTTACTTTTTCGCATCTGTCCTGTGTTCCTGTTTTTCTCTTTTTTCTTCCTTCTTTGGATTAGTTGAACCATTCTCAGAATTCTATCTTATGCCAACCTTCGGCCTATTAGGCAGACTTTCTACCTTTGGCTTTACTAAAAAGGTTTACTTTATGAGGAGGATATAAAATGCATCTCTATAAGAATTTTCAATATCACTTTAGGGGTTCTTTTAAAACTAAAAAGAAGATTAGAAAAGAGAAACCTTTAAAATAGCTATTCTATAAGCCTAAATAAAACATCTTAATAATTTAAGTTTTATTTTTAAAAAATCAAAGACAATATATGTTTGCTTAATAAAGAAAAATGGTGCATAGAGTCAAGTATCAAAATGTATTAACTTCCAAGTTGGACTCTTCCAAGCAAATGACTCATATAAATTGGCCATTAGATTAAAATACATTAAGCAATGGAGTGCACTGAAAGCATCATTGAAAGAATTGTTGGAAGAATAGGCTCAAATTTACACTCAGTAACTCACTGTTTAATATTCGAGAATCACCAAAACTTCTATCTCCAGTTTTCTAATTTGGTTAATTAAATACCTTTCACACCTGCTTTGCAGGACTCTTATAAGGAACAAGCGGAACCATGTTAATGAAAGTCCCATAAAAGTACTATAATACTTAAAATTCCTTATTTTATTTTCTTATGGTATAACTCGTCACAAACATCTATTCACCCGAGAATAAAAAAAAAAAAATCACCTACACAAATGTACATTAGGATAGCTATACAAGCTCATAAGGAAGAAGGGCAAGGAAGGAAATGATTTAAGTTGCAGAATTTAGGTTTGTAAATATTAATAAAAAATAAGAATATTATCTATCATTTGTCTAAGATTTTATAAATATGGAACAATAAAAACTGCTTCATCCTTTATTGCTTTGAGCAGCATCTAAAGATTTATATTCTGCTATATTAATAAAACTTGTATATGATATATAGTAAGTATGAATCTTTCGCCATTTAATATCTTTCCAGTATTATTTATAGAAGTTTTTGGAATGAACTTCTGGTTGGTCTCTCAGTTTAGCCATAATCCCGTTTCAAATTCTACAAAATTATAGGTTTAATAAACATCAAAGAAAATGTATCAAGTCAATTTCATCTGTGACCCTTCAGACCAAGAAGGCCCCAGTGTGCTGAGGTTTGACATGCTGTGAATGTTCAATTTCAGTATCCATATCCTGACCTTGGATTTCGGGCTTTGACTCAGTTAAAATAAGAACTGCTTCTCTCCTTGTTTTGGCAGAGCACTGAGCTTGCTTGTGACAACACTATGTGTTAGTACATCATGTTTTCTTCTCCTTGCCTGTTCTATTTCTGTTCTTTGACTCAATGCTTTCTGGCAATAGACTTTCTACATATATAATACCTCCATACCTTTTTATGATAATAGGGCCAACACTATGGTTGTTGGGAAGCAAACATACCTTCCACCTATGAACCAAAAAGATGCTGCTGGATGAAGATATATAAGGGTAGCTTTGTTGTTAGAGGTCTTTTTCTAGGATAGAAGAAAGACAAGTGGCAGTATTTCTACTTTCCATGGGAAGAGATGGAGTTCTGGAGTGAAGCTTACCCTCTAGTCTTCCCATATGAAAGTCTTTATCTTAGTCTCTTTGGTAACCAACATGTATTTCCTCCTTTGTACCAAAACCTTTTTTTACTCATAGTTGTCTTTTTCCTGAATTCACATTCATATCATTTACCACTCCTCCTATCAAGTAATAATTATTATTGGATGTTATTACGAACACTTGTTATGTTCACTAAATTGTCTTTCTGTCTTTATATCTTGCTGTATACCTGCGGTCTCTCATGTACACACACTTGATTTTAAGCTTCCTAATAGAGAAATTTATATAAAGAAATAGAGAATATAGAGAAATAGAGAATATAGAGAAATAGAGAAATAGAGAAATAATAGAGATTATAAGCTTCCTAATAGAAAAAAAAAAAAAAAAAAACCCATGCCTTATAATTCCCTGTTCCCACTGCTGCATCTAGCTTTATTAATATAAAAATACTTGATTCAAGTCAATGGGTCCATTGTTCACGTGAGATATGCTACAAAAGTGAGAGAACTACATCCACTAATAACATTTTTTACCAATTAGGCAATCATTGTTCCAATTTTTTTTTTTTTTTTTTACCATTTTCATTCAAATTCTCAGATTAGTCTACTTAGTCTGCCTCTCTCTTCCCCAACTTTGGTTCCATCTTTAACCCACTGTCATAAGGTTAACACTATTGTAACTCATTTAAAACCCCAGCAAAATGCCATTGATGAGTACTAAAGACAATTGACCAGTCACTTTCTTGACTTCATTCTTAAGTCTCAGCACAAAGCTTGGGAGACATAAGTTTATTCTATTAAATAAACAAATAAGTGAATCCTGCTCAGCCTTTCTGGAACATTTGATACAGCTATGCTTCCTTCTTGAAATATTTTCCTCCTTCGGCTTTTGAGACATGGATCTTTCCTAGATTTTCTTGTCTTTCTGTGATTGTCCTTTACTGCCTCCTGTCCTTCCAACTCCCAAATGAAGGTTAACACCTTCATTTCACTTCACCCAAAGCTCTATTCAAGACCTCAACTTGCTTCATACTTTTTCCTTGGGTGATATCATCCATTCCTTTAGTCTCTTTTGCCTTTATATAGATGCATCAAATATTGATACCATCTAATTTGAGCTGCATTTTACAGCCCCTGTGTGCCTACCTGACAACTAAATTTTATTGTTCCATGGGTACTATAAGCTTACATGTCCCAAACAGACTTTAGTATCTTCCCCTTTAAATCTGCTTCTTTTCGTTTGTCCATTATCATATTTCCTTTTCTCATCATCCTTCTGTCTCATCCTTGGCTTCATCTTCAGCTCTTGCTTGCCCTTCAAATCTTACACTGAATCAGTCTTCAAGTTGTACAGTGTCATGGTACATACTGTGTACAGACATAAATCCTCTCTCTCCAAATCCTCTCTCAGATTTTTTATGTTCTCTTCCATTCCATTGACAGTGGTCTGGCTTCCTGTGGGGTCCACTGAAATAGCTTTCAGGTACTGCTTTGATTCAATCCTCTGTAGCTTTCCCTTCATCCCAGCTGCCACCATTCGACCCTCCTCTATGGTCATTACCCTGCCTCCGCCTCTAGAATGGATTTAATCTTAGGGAAAAGATATATAATTATTTTCCAGCCCAATACATTGGCATTTGTTGAAAAGTTCCTTTTGCTTTTTGTCTCATTTTCATTAACAAGACTTTTGACTTGGTAATGTATTTAGTATTCAACTTGCCTAAAGGAACATTTGCTTTTATAGCCCCCTGCCACCCTATCACTAAATGCTAGACTGGTAGCTGGAGCCTGGTCATCTGCTGAGTCTGCCTGCCTGTCAGTATGTTTTTCATATCACTGTCTTAAGAGTTCTAAGCTAGCACCATTCCCTGTTGCCTTGCATCAAATCCCTAAGCATGGCCCTTTGTGTGGACTCTGACCTTGAGAGGTTTCAAATCTGGCTGATGATATGTGGGACTCTTGAATTCAGTACATGGTCCTCCATGCAGGTGGATAGGAGTGCTTCATTCCTGATAGTACTCAGAAAAAATAAAATCTACTCTTGGTTTGTAACTAAGGAGATAAAATACACAGATTATGAAAATAATATTAAATTTCAAAATACTTTTACTTGGTTTGGAAGATAATCAATTCAAATCGTGACTACGTGATTTGACAAGAAAAAAAATTTCAAAACTTACTCACTTGATTCTAACCTGATGGCTAACAATTAATCTTAATTTTTGCTTACCGTGTGGATTAAACTTATCAGTTATTTGGACTTTTGGAGACAAAGACCAGCCATTGAACAGTAAGGATCACTTTTTTTTCCTGGCACATAATTTTGCCTCAGTCCTCCAGCTCATGATTGGGTCTTTATGAACAACCCAAGAGATTTTATGTCAGTAAAGACAATGCACAATATGTATCACAAACTACAAGACTTCTAGAATTGAACAGAGCATTGAAAACCACAGACTTGTAACTTAATATGTATATTTCACTTGACATAATAAATGAATAGGAAATATATTTTTTAATATTAAACCCAAAATAGCTCATGGAACACTAAGTTTAATTGTTTTCTAAAGAAAGCATCAAAATAGTCATGCTGTGATTTCTCTTTGGGCTAATCTTTGTCTTTCATATTGTGTAAAGCCTCTTCCTCAGTATATCTTACAGACAGTGAGCTCGTGTAAAGAAGGTTGGTTTCCTTATTTAAGTCTTTTGATCCAGGATTCAAGATGCTAAATTTGAGAAGTCCTATTTTACTGATGACTCTGAGGAGTAGGGAAGTTCAGTATTCATCACAATTTTTATCAACTTGCTGGGTCATTTCTTTAAACTAGTAGATGAGCTGACAACGAATCATTTAACGGCATCAATATTCAGATTATTCAGATCAAGAGGCAGAAAAAAAAGAGCTGGCTCCCATTGCCATCCATGGTGAAACTATTAAGCCTCTTTTTCATATGAATTTATTTTTAAAGATTATTAGCAGGGCTTCCAGAAAAAGAATTATAAGAGACCCAGGTATTACCAATGCTGCTCTTTCAAGGCCCACACTTTGAATGTGAGGTATTAAGGTAATACAGACATCTTCTTGCTCATCAACTACTCATTACATTGCCTTCTTTCCTGAGCCCTGAGTTTCCTGTGCTTCTACGCTCAGTCTCTATCTTTTCTGACACACACACACACACACACAGGCATATACACAAACACACATACATATTGACACACATACTTCTGTTTATCTGATCTGAGTTATGATTATATGAAGACATTCTAAGTTTTGGGAGATGTCACAACACCTGTGCTGTTGGTTGAATACTTTTCTGTAACATATTTAAAAATCTGAACTAAACTTTTTTTAAAAAACAAACAGATTGACGAACATTTATTAATAAGTTTTATGGTTAATTTTATTTTAATAAACTGAGGTTATTTATTTATTAATACTCATAATAAGAACTCTGGAAGTCAATCTGCACATCTTTATTAAGAAGTCAAACACAAGTCTGTGGCCATAAGAATAAGGTGTCGCATAAGTAAGCCTAATTCCTCTTACCCTTGAGGCCACCAAGTTACATTTTCAAATGTATATATTTCTAGATTTGTAACGATCACTCTTCCAGATATAGTGAGTCAGGTAGAAGAATGAATCAAGGATGACTAAATAATAAGAAAGATGGGGGAGGAAACTGTCCGTAAGAGGGATGTGGCAAAAATGAGGAAGAAAAATAGCAGATTTTATTAACACTATTGCCTTGGCTATTTTAGCAGAACACAGAGAAGAATTCAAAAAGGACATGTCTGTTGGCAAACAGCTGTGGAGAGAACCAGAAACGAACCCAGTTGCTTGTGGCATTATTTTGCCTTAGCCTCCGAAGAGCCTGGACAGCCCAAGGAGGACAAGACAGTCTTGACCTAAGGGAAAGATATGCTTTATCTACAAGAAAACATTTAAAAAAATCTGTTTTGTACAGGAAACTGTCTGGTTCTTTTCCTATTCATTGCCCCCAAAGATGACCTATGAAGTTGGAGAAACTGCATCCTTGGGAGCCTTGAGCAGCCTTTAGCCGAGGGTGCTAAGGTCACAAAACAGATCACTCTCCCTTTGCTGATGGGGCTCCAGCCACAGCAGGCTTTTTCGAGCTTATAAAATAGATTAAGCTCATTTCAGTTTAGCCCCTGCACTTGCTAATCCCACTGCCTGCAATTCTCTGCCCCTCGTTGTGTGCACGGCTGGCACCTTTTCATTCAAGTCTCAGCTTAAATGTCATCTTCTTAAATAAACCGTCTCGTATCTAAAGTACCTAACTAATCCAACCCTCCTCTGCTGCCTGTCAGTCTGTATCACATGATCTAGTGACATTTCCTTCATAGTGTTTATTACTAACTTCAAGTTTAATTTTATTTAGTTGCGTATTTGCTTGTTGTCTATCTCTCCCCACTAGCATTTAAATTCCATGACAATTAGTATAGAATTTGTCTTGTTCGCTATTGTGCCCTCAACAAAAGGCACTGCCACTAGTACATGAAAGATGTTCCATAAATATTTGTTGTGTGAAATAATATCTTTTCATTTTACTAAACCTCAACATCCTCATCTATAAATAGGACTGATATCACTACTTATAAAGATTATAAAATAAGTGATAAGCAGTAAACACAAATTATGCAGACAGTATTCAAGAAGTATTAGCTTTTATTTTCACCATGAATTATAATTTCTACATTATTAACACTGAGAACTAAGTGCCTGGCACATAGTAGGTTTTAACCAAATGAATGAATGAATGAATGAATGAATAAGAATTATACTGAGAGATTACAAACAACATGGTTGTCATAAGCTCTCAGAACTAACTCAAAGAAAATACTGCCACAGCCTCTGGAGTACTTTCGATAGATTAAGGTCTTCTAAAGCCCCCTCCTTTTATTTATCTTTTTTCTTTTTTTTTTTTGAAATGGAGTCTTACTCTGTTGCCCAGGTTGGAGTGCAGTGGCCTGATCTCAGCTCACTGCAGCATCCGCCTCCCGGGTTCAAGCAATTCTCCTGCCTCAGCCTCCTGAGTATCTGGGACTACAGGCGTGCGCCCCCACGCCTGGATAATTTTTTTGTGTTTTTTGTAGAGACGGGGTTTCACCATGTTGGCCCCGATGGTCTTGATCTCCTGACCTCGTGATCTGCCCACCTCAGCCTCCAAAAGTGCTGGGATTACAGGTGTGAGCTGCCGTGCCCGTTCCCCATCCCCCGGCTCCTTTTATGATTCCCTGGACTGTCAGTTTCTTGCACCAGATGTCACTATGCCAAGCCCTGCCAATTCTGGAAGGTTCTGCTCCTTACACACGTGTCATTTCTGATTCTTACTATTACTGTATGTTCTGATATCCAGGCTCAGAACTGACAGCTGTCCTTCTATCCAGGCCACCTAAAGGAGGCTCAAGTGTAGGGCACCTCACTCTATGACCACCTTTTTTCCCAGCCGTTTTATCCTTGTGACAGGGACCTAAAACCGAGCATCAAGAGCAACCGTTGAAAGAAAAAACAAAAGTCAGTGCCATATAGAGGTAACGTGCAGCATAAGAAAAGAAAGTTGGGAAAGAAAATATGGTTGCCACACAGTCAGCCACATTTTCCCCATTCCTCTGTAGCAGCTAATTGTATAAGATGTTGATATCTTTTTTTATGCCACCTTCTCCCCTGATTTCTGCAACGGATCCTCCCGATGGTGGCAGACGCTGCAGTCTGGGGCAGTCTTGAATATATGTAACCACAAGAGCAGCTCTGCTTGTGTGGGCAGACAGAACACATAGCCTGGGCAAGTCGGGGAGGGCAGATTAGATAAAACCAAGTCCATATCACTAAAACTAACTGTTCTGAAAGACAATAACTCAATTGTGTTTTCCCTCTAAGAAGAAAACAAATATAAAACATGGCAAATAAACAGTCTAATTATTAAGTTCTCTTAGAATTTGAGAGCCAAGAAGGCCTCTGAAGCCTGTTTACCTTTGTTCTTGTATGTCTGGCACTGTTTGCTTTCCTTTTATGAATAAGGAAAATCTGAAATAACACAACATTACCCTTAATCATGTTTGTGCTACAGAAATAACATCTCCTTGAAATACCTGCCTTTGATTCTACGATGCCCTCACCAAACATTGCTTCTTGCCAATAGCTAGATCTTTTCTTTATCAAAGAAGTGTTTGAGGGTTGGGGATTATTTCTTTTGTTGTTATTATTATTATCATACTTTAAGTTCTAGGGTACATGTGCACAACGTGCAGGTTTGTTGCATATATATACCTGTGCCATGTTGGTGTGCTGCACCCATTAACTCGTCATTTACATTAGGTATATCTCCTAATGCTATCCCCCGACCCCACCACAGGCCCTGGTGTGTGATGTTCCCCTTCCTGTGTCCAAGTGTTCTCATTGTTCAGTTTTCACCTACGAGTGAGAACATGCGGTATTTGGTTTTTTATCCTTGCGATAGTTTGCTGAGAATGATGGTTTCCAGCTTCATCCATGTCCCTACAAAGGACATGAACTCATCCTTTTTTATGGCTGCATAGTATTCCATGGTGCATATGTGCCACATTTTCTTAATCCAGCCTATCATTGATGGACATTTGGGTTGGTTCCAAGTCTTTGCTATTGTGAATAGTGCCACAATAAACATACATGTGTATGTGTCTTTATAGCAGCATGATTTATAATCCTTTAGGTATATACCCAGTAATGGGATGGCTGGGTCAAATGATATTTCTAGTTCTAGATACTTAAGGAATCACCACACTGTCTTCCAACAATAGTTGAACTAGTTTACAGTCCCACTAACAGTGTAAAAGTGTAGGATGGCGATCATTAGAAAGTCAGGAAACAACAGGTGCTGGAGGGGATTATTTCTTTGCTCTTCCTTACAGTCTCCCTTTCTTGTCCTCTAGCCTTGGGATTTGAGATCTGGATATGTAGAGAATATATTTCCTTTTGCTCTCCAATCTCACAGCAGAGCTAGGATAATAAGAAATGTTTATAAAGCTGGAACAAACAAACTGGTTTCTAAAAACTAGAATGTAGGCACCAAGTTGAGCCCATCATAAGATGATTCTGAATGATATCACCTTCGTGCTACATGATATTTGGTCCTATAAATTTTACACGGCATACAAACATTCCCAAACTCCTTACTCCAAATATTTTTATAAAACATTACTTTTGTAATAATTTTGGTCATATAGAGTATTGATCATGGAGATATATATACATATATCCATATTGACATCCATATATATCTATATATATATCCATGTCTGTCTGTCTGTCTATCTATCTATCTATCTATCTGTATGTATGTATGTATAGCTGCATTTAGAGCACACACAGACACAAACGCATCTCTAACAATTGTTTTACTTCTTAAGAACATTTTTTAGGCCTTTTAATGCACCAAACTATTTATATTGTCTTCTGATAGGAACTGTTTAGACTTGATTCAAATCGTGGTCCCATTTATACTCTATATTCTTACTCATGTTTGGTCTCTTTAGGAAAAAAATATATATCAAATACATTGGTTTACAACATCAATGTTTTTCCATAGTATTACATAGTCTTCAAACATTGTTTAAATGATTGCACTGTGCTGAATATACTAATAAATACTTTAACAATTCCTTTATAAGTATGTGTTTCTGAGTTACCTCTTTTATTAATTATACTGAAATGAAACTCTTCCTATATCTTCTATAATAAATTCTCAGAAATTCAATAGTCTCATTTATTAGGAGGTGACTTATACTCTTTCTTTACTTTTACTTCATTATTTCTTCCTGTCTTTTCTCAGAGTTGTGTACCTAACTTAAAAGAAGTCAAGGACATGAGAGCTGTTAGTGGGAAATTATAGTAGCAATGTGCTCCTTTGCCACTCGCCCTTGATAATGACCTTCTAATCACATACTGTTTTCAGTCTGCACCCCTCTGCCTCTGAAGACAGGCATTTCTTGTTTCAGCCTTAATGTCTCACATCCTTATATTATCTTCTATTGTGTCAGCCTCTACTTCTTATCTGTAGTCACTCAAGGTCTCACCTCAAAGATCCCCCTAATGTGAAAAGGACTTGATGTTGTCTGGACTTGGTGACACACCGTTTAGAGTATACACAGACACAAACACATCTTTAACAGTGTTTTACTTCTTAAGGAAAATTTTAAAGCCTTTCTTTATATTCAACTATTTGTGCTGTCTTCTGGTAGGAACTGTTAAGACTGGATTTAAATTGTGGTCAAATTTGCATTCTAATTCCTACTCATGTTTGTCTCTTAAGGAAAAAAGAAGTAACAACATGACAACCAGTAATTTTCCAATGATCTTAAGTTGAGATCAAAACAAAACAAAAAATAATAATAAACTCTGCCACTTATTGTATTACACTTCCTAGAGTTTATGTTTAACTTGGGAGTTACCAGTAGTTCATAGCAGATTGCAAATAATTTTTTTAAATTGCCTACATACAAGTTACTTATTTTTCTACAAACCAAACAAATACTTTGCAAGTGGATGATGCCAAGATTAGATCATGAAAGTCATAAATTTTGTGGAACACAGAGAAAGGATGGCTGTGAGCTGGCTCAATTGCAGTGTCAAGCCAGTCAAAGCAAGAAGAAATATTAGAACCATTTTGTTTCTGCACTGAACTTGGAAGAGTCATTTCAAATCAAATGAGCAAACATGCATTGAACACCTGCAATGCAAAAGGAAATTTGCTAAACACTATGATAGATGTAAAAATAAATATGACCACTTCTGGCCCCAATAAACTCAAACCTAATAAATTTGTGAATGTTTTCAAAACAATGGTCCTTGCCTTTAGGATCTTTAAATGAAAAGTTCTGGCCAATCCTGCCAAAGAGACTGTTATTCCACTTTTCCATTATTTGTTTCTAACAGTCAATGTGCTTGAATTAGAGGAGATATGGGTTAACTGGATTAGCTTCTTGGTCATAGAAGTGTTTCTATTTTATCATTAGTTTAGGCAATGGTCATCACACTTATGAGGTGAAAGAAGGGTTTTTAATCTACCAGTATGAGTAGGCTTTGATTCTCAGTACAATAAAAAGCACCTATATTCTGCACCTTAAAATATGATAAACTAGAGTTTAAAAAAAAATTCTCCCATAAGATGCAAATATATGGTTTAAATATTTATTTTTTAAAATGCACCACTGATCTGGTAAGAACACAAGGGCAATTTTCAGTATTTCTTTTTTTCTTTTTTTTGAGACGGAGTCTCGCTCTGTCACCCAGGCTGGAGTGCAGTGGCAGGATCTCAGCTCACTGCAAGCTCCGCCTCCCGGGTTCACGCCATTCTCCTGCCTCAGCCTCCCGAGTAGCTGGGACTACAGGCGCCCGCCACCTCGCCCGGCTACTTTTTTGTATTTTTTTTTTTTTTTTTTTTTTTTTTTTGTAGAGACGGGGTTTCATCGTGTTAGCCAGGATGGTCTCGATCTCTTGACCTCGTGATCCGCCCGTCTCGGCCTTCCAAAGTGCTGGATTACAGGCTTGAGCCACTGCGCCCGGCCTTCACAAGGGCAATTTTCAAGGGTCAAAACCAAACCAAGGAGCAGACAGAATCCAGGTGGGTAAGGCAGACCTGAAGCCTTGGAGGTTCTGATGATATTTACTGATACAAAAACCTAGGAATTTTGAGTATTTTTAGATACACGATAGAAAGGCCTGGGCCTCACCAAGCAGTATTCACATAAAGCTAAGACCTGCATGCTGTACTATACTATAGCCCAATGAAACTGAGGCTTCCATACCATCCAAAAGAAGTTTTCAAAGCAACTTGTCTGTCTTAGACTTAGCTCTTGATTGGCATGGGGGAAGAGAGGGAGTAGGCATTTTTTTATTATTTTTTAATTTTTTTTGAGATGCAGTTTCGCTCTTGTTGCCCAAGCTGGAGTGCAAGGGCGCAATCTTGGCTCACCGCAACCTCCGCCTCCCAAGTAGCTGGGATTACAGGCATGCACCACCACACTCGGCTAATTTTGCAGTTTTAGTAGAGAGAGGGTTTCTCCATGTTGGTCAGGCATTATTTTTGATGGGAAAAGAGAAGTATCTAATTAAGAAAGACAATTCTACTGTGGTCTTTAATTGTATTGTGAATATTTTATTTCTTTACCTGTATGATGAATATGAGGGTGATTATTATATTAATTTGTGTGTCTCTAATATCTCTGAATCAAATAAAAAAGCATAAGTATCCTGTTACAAATACAGTAGTTATCCCTTATTTGCAGTTTTGCCTTCTGCAATTTCAGTTACCCATGCTCAACCACAGCCCAAAAATGTTAAATGGAAAATTCCAGAAATAAACAACTTATAAGTTTTAAATTGTGCACCATTCTGAGTAGCATGATGAAATCTCCTGCCAGGGACATGAGTCATTCCTTTGTCCAGTGTATTCCCACAGTCTACACTACCCACTCTTTAGTCATTTAGAAGCCATCTCAGTTATCAGATCAACTGTCCAGGTGTCACAGGACTTGTGTTCAAATAACTCTTATTTTATGTAATAATGGCCTGAAAGCTCATGAATAATGATACTGATATATTGTTATAATTGGTCCATTTTATTATTAGTTGTTAATTTCTTATTGTGTCTCATTTATAAATTAAACTTTATCACAGGTACGTAGGTATAGGAAAAAACATACTATTTGTAGGGTTTGGTACTATCCATAATTTCAGGCATTCACTGGGGATCTTGGAATGTATTCCCTATGGATAAGGGGATACTATTGTAAAACCAAAGATAGAGACTATTTTTAGATTAAAAAATTCAAGGTATAGTTAATTAAATAACAGGTAAGATTAGAATTCCAGCCTCTCAACTCCTAATCCCCTGCTCTTTCTGTACTTTTTAAAAAGAGTGTTTCAATTCAAGACATCCCAGAAGTTTTGTATTTTACTGTGGGATGTGGCTGAGCCTGCAGGCTCAAGAGTAAGTCATTTGCAGGAAACCTTGTCTCAGATTGGCAAATATTCTGTGGGCTCTTTGGAATAGCTCCAAAACAGGCCATCCGCTTTGGTACATATTTGAATACGGTATTCATCCTGGATCTAGATTAGAAAATCCACTAAGAAATGATTATCTGGTGTTGGGGTGAAATTTATTGACAGATCCATATGTTTCCTCTGACTATTCAGTTCACAATTACCTTGCCCATTTCTGAATTCTTAGAGCACTTATTATGCATCCTAATCACTTAGATACTTGGTTCTATTCTGCATTTAGTAGGTATATAGGTTATATCCTCAATGTGACTCAAAGTTCCCCCGAAAAAGAGCTTTATTTTGCAGTCCCTGCATTGCCAAGAAAATTTAGAACAGGAAGGAGTATTATTATCTGCTTGAAACTTCTTATACTACATTTGAGGTGATTTGCCCCTATAAAGTGATTTGCCCCAAATCACACAGTGTATCTGTCAGAGTGTTAAAACATGACACAACCCAATTAGGATAATTCAAGCAGAGTTTATTTATAATGGGACTGTTTGGATAGGGTGTAGGGAAATTACATATTATAATGTAGTGCCTCAAGGCTGGTAACAGGTAACTGTTGCCACTCTTAACTGATAAGAATCAGGAGTGTTACTAGAAACTGGAAGGAGAGGGCTATAATGAAGACACCTTGAGAGGAACAAGGATCTTCAGTAAGGAACTCAGACATCCCCAAACAAGCTCAAAGAGGGCAATTAGGAGGAATAAATACCCTGACATCACTTTCCCATATCCACTCTGGGTACTTCCATTGGTCAAACCCAATTGTAACCTTGAGAACAAAGAAGCCCATTGATAAATCCTATAATAGTTACCCTTCTGGAGCCAAGGGCAAGGTGAAGAAGGGTGAGGATATCTAGCAGGAAAAAGAGACCATACCTAGGACATTTAGGTTTGGCTGGAATAGAGGTTTCCTAACTCCAACTTTACTTTCAACTGGACATAACTCTTACGTTGCTCAAAAAGTGCTTAATGAATTGAGCTAAGTTTAAATTGACTGAAAGCTGCCAAACCAGAAGGAAGGTCTGTGTACCTAATGTTGAGCCAGGTCCCAGTGAGGGTAGGTCTCAGACCATCTCCTACTTTCAGAATTGGAATCAGATCCCAGAACTGTACTCAGAAGCAGATGGGAAGCCAGTGTAGTGCCCAGGGCCAAGTGAGTAAATGTTCCAAGCAACCAGACCCACTCAGCATCCTCTTTTGCTAAACACTGACACAACCCAGCATATGGCAGGCTGGACACTGTGTGATGTGTAGGACCAGAGCCAAAGATAGAGCTGGGCTGGATTAAAAGAGACATGTTAGTTTTCAGAATTTGAAAGTTAGAGATGTGGCAGGTTGAGAACATTAAAAAACCATCATATCCTTTTGCCCATGCCCCAGTTATATGTGAAACTGAACTTCAGAAGGCAAGAGTGGGATTGAAGGCAGCTTTTCTACACCTCCACGTAGGAGAGCCGCAGAGTACAAAAGATGAAGAATTCACCTTTAGTGAGGGTGAAAAGTTTGCAACCAGGAATGAGAAACCAATTAATCCAATATGAACAAAAGATTCTTCCCCAAACCAATCATCAGATTGAAAACACTGGTGTTCATGGACCAAAATAAGAACAATGATGAGGACATTTAAGGGTAATCTAGTAGATGATTCTCTTTTCTTCTCAAATCTGTGGCACTAACATGTCTATTCCTCTTACATATCCCTTGTTGAGCTATTATGATAATCAAGTGAAACACTGAAATAGCACTTTGTAAATCATAGGGCTTCCTACATGACATTTATTACTATTACCTATTGAGAGCTGCCTAAGGGTCCCAGGAAGGGAGACTTGTTCCACCCCTCACTTTGGCCACTATCCTGGAGGATTGTTCCGTTGCTAAAGCCTACATTACAAAGAGAGTTTTGCCATTGTCATTGGGTGGATGAGGTGATGGAGAGTGTCTTCTCAGGACCCCCGGCTGATTTTTGGGTCAGCCTCCTCCTTTTCATTCCAGGAATTAGAAGCCAGAAGCAGATGAAACTTGACTAACTACCAAGAGAGGATAGAGGAGGCTGTTCAGTCAAACTGGGAAAAAGTGCTTTCTTGCTGCTTGTTCTATCCAGCAAGGCAAGAAGATAGACCCAGTTACTAAAGAATCAATAGAAGCGGGGCAATCAGGTCCCTGGGAAATCCTTGGAGAAATCTCAAGGGAGGAAAGAAAATCCTGAAGAGAATAATACATTTATATTAGCTACGCTTTGATTAGCAGCTAATTGTTGCAAATGAATTTACTGAGCTTTTCCCTGATGATTAGGAGAGTGCTGCCATCACAAAGCTGCTAAGCCATGGTATAGGGCTGCGCTGAGCAAACCTGGAGGATGGGACTTTCCCAAGGAACCAGGTATACTTGGGCAAAAATGACCAAGGATATCCCAGGAGGTCAGCCAGAGAAACGTGCCCACTGTGGGCCTGAGGGGGTGCCTATGTTGGATTGGCCAAGCTGACTGAGCAGGTTGTTGGAGATTTGGATGTATGGGCTAAAGAAAACAGAATATCCTCATGTGTTGTCTTATTTCACTACTTACTAACAGTATGGAATTATCTATATATTAGTTTTAAGAATTCAAATGTCATATTAAGTTTTCTGAAATCAAATTCTATCAAATAATACAACAAAACATGTAATTGTCTCTTTGTTAAGGGAAAAAAAGTTGTCCAGGATTGCTTAGGATATTATGGTTTTCAAACTGCAATATATAGGTATGTGGCAGTGCAGTGATCTAGAAGCCAATGCAATATGCATGGCACATATTTTTAGAACATAAATTTTATCTAATATTTGAAAGAGAAAGAAATTATTTTCATTTAAAACACACACACACACACACAAGTGCATTAAGAAGAGGAGGTCAAAATTATCTTTTGTTTTTTTTTTTTTTTTGTTTTTTTTTTGAGACGGATTCTGGCTCTGTCGCCCGGGCTGGAGTGCAGTGGCCGGATCTCAGATCACTGCAAGCTCCGCCTCCCGGGTTTACGCCATTCTCCTGCCTCAGCCTCCCGAGTAACTGGGACTACAGGCGCCCGCCACCTCGCCCGGCTAGTTTTTTGTATTTTTTAGTAGAGACGGGGTTTCACCGTGTTAGCCAGGATGGTCTCGATCTCCTGACCTCGTGATCTGCCCGTCTCGGCCTAAAACATGAGGCTTCAAAGACTTTTCTTCCTTGTAGTAAGCTACTTTAAATAGCACAGACCCACACACCTGGGGTCTGCTCTTCATATACAGCTATTATGAGTACTTGGATAAGAAATTCTGGTGACACACAGCCTTATGGGAAAGCAGAGGGATAAGAAGTAGAAACAGCTGTAAGGTCTTTTACAAACCTAGAAGCTGAAGACAGAAAAACACGAGTCATATTAAGTTTTTTTGTGAACTTGATTTAATATTTAACATTTGTATGGCAATATCCTAGATACTGAGGCAAAGCTAAAACTGAATGGTATGTAATTCAGTTGCAAGTCTTCCAGTTTATGAATCAAACCACGTTAAGTGGAGTAGTGTAGTTCTTGCCTCCATCTCTTCTTCCTGCCACACTGCCTCCCCGCACTGCCTTCCATCCCAGATATGAATTGAAAACACATTCACTTATAAACTATCCTAATTGTTTGTTATTCCAACAGTGACACTGAATCAGTCATCATTTTTGAGAAGAGTATGACCCCCAAATATTTTGTCATTTCCTATGATTTACAATGAAATTATGATCTGTTCCACCTCAGAAGGTTACATTGTTCATCACAAAAGGCACCTTGTAAATGGAAAACAGTAGGAGTCAGAGAGAGGCCAAGGCTGAGCAGCAGGCAGCTAGGTGCTCTGCATTGCACCGTCTTGGAGGAGTGACTGAGGCCACAGCCCTTGATTGTAAACAGTGGGTTTTACTTTATGTTATTATTAGTTCCCTCTTCTCACTTGGTATATGCTAGAAACATGAAAGTTGAAAATTTGGCAGAAGCAGGGGGTGGGAACGAAAAGTAATAATGTTAAGGAAAAATGCCTTCTAACGGAAGAGAAAATAGGAAGATGTAGCCAGCAGCAAGAGAATCCCTCCCTTTCCAGTTTGGCTCAAGATTTTATAGCCACAAATCTTCCTCAAATCAAAGCTTCCTATCATCAGGAATTCCAAGGTTTCATGATAATAAAGGACCTCACAAAAAATACTATGCAAGACATTCTTTATTTGCAATAATTTCCTGGAGTATTCAAATCAAAGTGCTAGGGGAACATTTCAGAGATTTCCTAGGATATGATAGTGTTTTTCCAATAGAAAACAACATATCATATGGCAAGTCAGTCACATCTTCAAATGCCAAGACATGGTTGAAGTTTTCAGAAAACAGTAGATAGCATTTCTGCTCCATGTTAACCATGAAGTAATTAAAAAAAAAATACTGAGGTTTTTCCCCCAGAGAGAGCTAAGCAAAATCTTATTTCTAAGAATGATACAATTTGATTGTCCACTGAATGATTTCGCACCAATGGCCATACTGGAGAAAATGACATGTATTCTAGAATTAGATTGCCCCAGTCCCACTACTTCTTAGTTATGTGACAACAGGTTAAATTCTTTAATCTCTTTGTGCCTGAGTTTCTTTAGCTGTAAAATAGGGAAAAGACTATAGACCAACCTCACTCAATAGGTTGTTGTGATGTTTAAATGAGGTAATATGTAGAAAACACTTAGCACCGTGCTTAAGTGCCAAATAATTATTATGATTATGATTATTGTTAGAAAATTATTTCTCTGATATTTCACAGCATGCACCTTTAGTAACTAAATAATTCCATGTTAGAGGTACATAGTCTTTCCTTTTCCCATTTCCCATAATTGCTTATCTATTTTTATTTAAAAATTTTAATTATTCTCTGTCAAATGTGTTGTTGCTATAATATGCTTCCAACCTTTTCAAAAAGTTTAGAGGGTTTTAAATATAAATTTATTTATATATTTAATAAATTTTATAAATATATTTAATAAATTTATATAAAATATTATTTATATAATATATAAATATTATATAAATTATAAATAAAAATAAAGACAATGATTGGACCTATATCAAGTATCTCATCTATGAGTTTTTAAATGGACTACTTTTACGTCTATATTCTACCCACACAAAAAGAAAGAACTCCTAAATATATATTAACTAGAGAGTAAAACAAAAGGGAATAGAAGAAAATTGATACATGTCTTTAAATTGGTCTTATCTGAAACGAATCTATTGTGCTTGTTTAACTTTTCCTCAGCCCAGAAATGCACATCTTTTAGAGTCATAGAGTTATTATAGAAATCCAAGTCCAAGCTAGGCAAAAACCCGTGATCTCTAGTGGCATAAATTCAGTGTTCCTCATCCCTCCAAAACAACCAACTTTAGATGCTGCATAAAACAAGATTATAATAACCACGTTTTCTTTTAAGAATGTAACAGTGACATCAAAAGATGCAAAGGAATCAAACTGTCAGGGCCTAACTCCAAACCCTTTCCCCTCTTAGCTAGAAAACATGTTACATCTCTCAGACTGGGATTCTGCCAAATCTGCCATGCTTAGCAGTCTTAATTCCTTCTGCTTCTCACTGACAAGCGGCACCTCCAATGCTTGCAGAGAGAATTTATCTTTTCATGGCAGGATAATTGCATACAATAAGCCAGGACATGAAACACAGATACAAAATGGCATTATTTCAGCATTTTTAGTCTTTCCTCCACCCCCTAACTTTATCACATCACCTTTGCATTGTCTGCAAGTTCTTGGTTGTCGTCACTATGCTAATTCTTCTGGGCAACTTCTCTCTGCAATCATGTGACCATATAACTCCATTATATGAGGCTACAGATAATAAAATGCTACTATTTATTAACACTCAGGGATACTTTTCCCCTGCATTTCCTGCATTCTTTCAGTAATGATAACAGGCATCTTTGTGTTCTTTGTGAATTTAAAGAGAGTCCTTTTCATTGTGAAATAGAATACCAGGTTAGGTAGTTGGCAGATATACTTTATCAGCTTAAGGAATCTCTCTTCTATTCTTAATTTTCTAAAAAATATTAATTTTGTTAAAAATTATGAATGGGTGTTGAATATTATCAAATGCCTTTCCTATATTTGTGAGGTGATCAAATTATTTTTTCTTTTTTTTTTCTGTTAATATGGTGAGTAACATTAATAGATATTCTAATTTTAAACTATTCTTGCATTCTTGGCAGAAGCCCTATCTGACTTTGATTTATTATTTTATCTTCTCCCAGAACAGTTTATATGAAAAATGGGTTATATGTTCTTTGATAGTTTGGTAGATTATGCTGAAAATACACTTTGGTCTAAATGTTGTGTTTTGTGGTTAGAATAAAGTATTTTTATGCTTAATTATTACAAGCCTTTTGAATTTTCTGTTTCTAGTTGAGTCATTCTCAGCTAAGTTCTATTTTTAAAAAATATTAAGTTTTTCAAGTGTATTAGCACAAAGTAGTTCATGGAATTCTCATAAAATTCTGCTGCATCAGTAGTTATGGCCTTCATTTCTAGAATGATTATTTTTATATTCTCATTTTTTCATCAATTTTTCCACAGATTAGTCTATTTTATTAGAAGAAATAGATTTTAATTTTGTTGACTCCCTATTTTCTGATTTGGATTTAATCCATTTTTGCTCTCACCATTTTTTTCTCCTTTATTGAGTTTTGATCTTTCCCTACCTTTATTGAGATATTTTTGAAAAATAAAAACTGTATATATTTAAGGTGCACAACTTGATGTTTCGATACATTGTGAAATAATCACAATCAACTAATTAAAATATCCATCACCTCACATAGTTACCATTATCTTTCTTTTGTGTGTGTTTGGTGAGAATACTTAAGAACAACTCTTCAAACACATTTCAAATATACAATATAGTATGTTAACTATACTCACACTGCTATACATTAGATCTCCAGAAATTATTTGTCTTGCAAAATTCAAACTTTCTACCCTTTGACCAATATCTCTCCATTCCCCTTCCCCCAGTCCCCAGCAACTATTCACAATAGCCAATATATGGGTTTAATTTCCTTTTAATTTTTCTAACTTTTGGGTTAGATGATTATATTATTACTTTATATATTTTCTTTTCTAATATATACATAAAAGGTTGTGAATTTCTGGCCGGGCGCCCTGGCTTACATCTGTAATCCCAGCACTTTGGGAGGCCAAGCGGGCGGATCACCTGAGGTCAGGAGACCAGCCTCAACATGGAGAAACCCTGTCTCTACTAAAAATAAAAAATTAGCCGGGCGTGGTGGTGCATGCCTGTAATCCCAGCTACTCGGGAGGCTGGGGCAGGATAATTGCTTGAACCTGGGAGGCGGAGGTTGTGGTGAGCCAAGATTGTGCCATTGCACTCCAGTCTGGGCAACAAAAGTGGAACTCCATCTCAAAAAAAAAAAAAAAAAAAAAAAAAAGGTTGTGAATTTCACTCTAAGAACCAGTTTAGTTTCATCACACGTTTTGATATCTACTTTTACTGTCCATTATTTTTTCTTTGATGCAAGAAATACTGCAATTTTTGACTTCCTTAATTTTTAAATTATTTTTCTATATTTTTATTTATTCTACTTTTTTGCATTATAAATAAGGAATTTGTTGTGTATGTGTTACTTAGTATTTGTTGAGATTTGCTATGTGACATAACATGCAATTAATATTTAAATATGCTTCAAGTGTTTTGAGAAAAATGAGTGTCTTTTGATTTGGGGAAGCAGGATTTTATGTTCTATATTATCATCAAACTTGTTTATTGCCTTGTCAAATCATACTAATTTTCTAACTTTATGATCTAGCACACAATATGAGAATTAAGGTAGAAATAGTTCTCAACTAAAATTGTGGATTTTAGTTATTAAAATGCAATAAGTTTTTACTTTATATATTTTGAGACTATTTTGGTAGTTGTATGCAGCTTTGGAGTTCTTAGAGCTATTAAATACTTGGTAAATCTTTTAATCATTGTATAGTAATAATCTTTCTCTTGTTATAATGCCTTTTGCATCACAGTTTGTGTGATATTAATATAACTATACCAAATTTCTATTAATATTTACTTAGAATATCTTTCCCTCCCTTTACTTTCAACCTTTTTGTATTTTTATGATTCCAGTGTGTCTCATATAATATAAAAGTGAATCTGTCTCTTGTCTTTGTTTTTCTTTCTGAAATAGACTTTCAGAACAGTTTTAACTTCCCAGAAAAATTGAGCATCAGGTGCACAGATTTGCCATATACTTGCTTCCCCAACACAGGCACACTCTTTCCCATTATCAATATCCTCACCAGAGTGGTACATTTGTTACAAGTGATGAATCTATATTGACACATTATCATCACCCAAAGTCCATAGTTTACATTAGCGTTTTCTCTTTGTATTGTACATTCTATGGGTTTGGACAAATGTATAATGACATTTATCTACCACTATAGTATCATACAGAGTAGTTTCACTGCCCTAAAAATCCTCTGTGCTCTGTCTACTCATCCATTTCTCCTTTCTAACCCCTGGCCAACACTGATCTTTTTACTGTTTTCATAATTTTGTCTTTTTTAAAATGTCACATAGTTGGAGTTAAAAAGTATGAAGGCTTTTTGTACTGGCTTCTTTCCCTTAGTAATATGCATCTAAGTTTCTTCAATGTGTTTTCATAGCTTGATAGCTCATTTCTTTCTGGATGTACCACAGTTTACTTTGTTGCTTCCAAGTTTGGGCAATTATGAATAAAGCTGCTATAAACATCCATGTGCAGGTTTTTGTGTTGACATAAGTTTTCAATATCTTTGGGTAAATGCTGTGGAATGTGATTGCTGTATTGTATGATAAGAGTATGTTTAGTTTTGGGAGAAACTGCCCTGCTGTCTTTCAAAGTGGCTGTTCCATTTTGCATTCCTACCAGCAATGAATGAGAGCTCCTGTTGCTCCACATCTTCAATATTTGGTATTGTCAATGTTCTGGATTTGGGTCATTCTAATAGGTATGTAGTGGTATCTCATTGTTGTTTTAATTTACATATTTCTGACTTATGATGTGGAGCATCTTTTCATATGCTTATTTTCAATCTGTGTAGTTTCTTTGGTGAGGGGTGGGTTAAGGCTTTTGGCTCATTTATTTTAATAGAGTTGTTTCTTAATTGTATTTAATTTATTTATATTAATTATATCAATGAATTTGAATTTGTTCTTACCATCTCATTTATGCTTTCCAATTGCCATATGTTTTTCTTTCTTTTTTTTTTTTTTTTTAAAGTCTTAAATTTCTTCTTTTTTTTTTTTTTTTAATTTATTTATTATTACTATACTTTAAGTTGTAGGGTACATGTGCATAACGTGCAGGTTTGTTACATATGTATACTTGTGCCTTGTTGGTGTGCTGCACCCATCAACTCGTCATTTACATCAGGTATAACTCCCAATGCAATCCCTCCCCCCTCCCCCCTCCCCCCTCCCCATGATAGGCCCCGGTGTGTGATGTTCCCCTTCCTGAGTCCGAGTGATCTCATTGTTCAGTTCCCACCTATGAGTGAGAACATGCGGTGTTTGGTTTTGTGTTCTTGTGATAGTTTGCTAAGAATGATGGTTTCCAGCTGCATCCATGTCCCTACAAAGGACACAAACTCATCCTTTTTTATGGCTGCATAGTATTCCATGGTGTATATGTGCCACATTTTCTTAATCCAATCTGTCACTGATGGACATTTGGGTTGATTCCAAGTCTTTGCTATTGTGAATAGTGCCGCAATAAACATACGTGTGCATGTGTCTTTCTGGCAGCATAATTTATAATCCTTTGGGTATATACCTTATTTTATTCTTTTCTGCCTACTTCTATATTAATCACGCTTGTTTTATTTCTCTTTTTTACTTCTACTGGCTTGGGAAGGTATACATTTTAGTTCTATTTTTAGTCTTTATCCTTCATATGTTAACAAAGCTACTTAGTTTGACCATCTAAATATAATGTTTTTACCCTTTTCTTGAAAAACATAATGATATTATTAAAATAATTATCCCCTTCCACCATCATGTTATTATTGTCTAGAATTTTATTTCTACTTTGCTTTTAATTCTCTGCCTAAATGAATTATCAAGCTTTACAGTTCATATTCATTAGATTTACATACATTTTTATTAATTCATTTGCTTACCATTACTTCTTGCATCCCATTCCTTCTTAGTTTTCTTCTTTTTAAGGTAGTTTATTTGATGAGGATTGCTGAGTAATCAGTTCTCTCAGTTTTTATTTTTTCTGAAAATGTCTTTATTTTGTGCTCATTTAATAATAATCTATCTAAACAGAGAATTCTAGAATGACTATTATTGGTATCAGTATTTCACAGGTACATTTTACTCTTTCTGATCACTAATGATTTTGAGAATTCTGCTAATTGATTTTACCCTCAATAAACTATCAATCTCTCTTTTCTTGTTGCTATTAAGACTTTTCCCTTCACTGATTTGCAATTACACTACGTTTCCATGTAGATTTATTTTTTGTTTTCCTTGTCAGTGTCCATGGGAGTTATTCAATATGACAATTCATGTTGCTAATTAAATCTGGAAAAATTTCCGACATGATTTTTTTCAATATTACCCACTCCCTATCTTGTTTCTTTTTTGCAAATCCTATTAGCTTTACTCATGACTCTTATCCTCTAGTTTGTATTCCATCCCTTTCCCTCAGAGTTAGAGTCTGGTTAGTTTTCTCAGCTCTGTTTTCTAGTTCATTAAATTTCTTCAACTGTGTCTAATCTGCTATTTACCCAGTTCACTCTATTTTAAATTCAGTGAAGAAGACTTGCATATATAGAAGTTTTTAAAACTATTTTTAGCATTTTCTTTATCCTTTCAAGTGACACTTTACTCTTTCCTTTGGCTTCTAAACATTATTTTACTCTCCTGAATAATTTTATGTACACTTATGTGAATGTCTGTATTAGATGTTTTATCTATTAATTCAAGTTTTGTGGTTTCTAATCTTCCAGCAGACTTATCATTCTGCTGCCTAATATTCACAGAACACAGTTTTCACATATGTTCTGGAACTTTTTGTTGGGAGGTCATTTTAAGCAAGCATTGCTTTTAAGGAAATCTTGACTTCCATTTCTGCCGGACTCTGGGTAGTTGAACTGTTGCTTCCAAACAGTATGTCTATTTCCTTCTTCCGTTCACTCCACAAGTATCATTCACATGGGAACAACTCTTTTTTTTTTTTTTTTTTTTTTTTTTTTTTTTTGAGACGGAGTCTCGCTCTGTCGCCCAGGCTGTGGTGCAGTGGCCGGATCTCGACTCACTGCAAGCTCTGCCTCCCGGGTTTACACCATTCTCCTGCCTCAGCCTCCCGAGTAGCTGCGACTACAGGCACCCGCCAACTCGCCCGGCTAGTTTTTTGTATTTTTTAGTAGAGACGGGGTTTCACCATATTAGCCAGGATGGTCTCGATCTCCTGACCTCATGATCCACCTGTCTCGGCCTCCCAAAGTGCTGGGATTACAGGCTTGAGCCACCGCGCCCGGCCAGAACAACTCTTATGTTAATTTCTCAGCCTAGAATTGAAGCACCATTAGCAAGAATAAATTTGAGCCCCAGCACCATCAAAGGCACACGGAAAATATATTTTTTAATGTAATCAAAATCAGAACAGAAACAAACACCTTGCATTTCTACCAAAACAGGTGAATACATTTAGTCCCTCTTAGGGTAGCCACCCTTTAAGTTTCCCATCTCTAATGAGGGATCTCAGTTCCCATTTCCCACTTTCTTTGCGACTTCTTTGAGTCCTTCAACTGGTGCTGTCCCTCTGGGAAGGCATTAAAACCTAAACTTTGTCTCTCTTCCCACACCTTGTACCCCAACTATCATGGAGTAAATGAAAGCCAGTTCCTCTGGCTTTCAGATCCCTTTCTGCCTCTAGCACACAGGAATTTCTTTATCTTTCTTATAAGCTCAGATATGTATTAAAAATATTATTTCAACCAGTATCTCTTGGTATTTATTATGTACTGAATTGTGTTCCCCCTCAAATTCATATGTTGAAGTCCTAACCCCCAGTACCTCAGAATAGTCTCTAAAGAGGTGATTAAGTTAAAATGAGGGTTTTTTTCCCCCTTAGGGGGGACCCTAATCCAATCTGTCATAATAAGAGGAGGAAATTTGGACACAAAAAGAGACACCAGGGGTGTGTGTACACAGAGAAAAGACCACGCGAGGACACAGAGAGGTCTGTAAACCAAGGAGAGAAGCCTCAGAAGAAACAAAACCAGCCAACCCCCTCATCTTGGACTTGTAGCTTCCAGAATTGTGAGGAAATACATTTCTGTTTTAAAGCCACTCCGTTTTTATTATTTTGATATGGCATCCCTAGCACACTAATAGTGTTTTACCACAAAAGTCTCCAACTTAAAAGTTTTCAAAAACTTTCTCAACTTTTAAAATCAGTCCCTTCATTTTCCCTATTTCCATCTCATTAACACTTAGTGCATTTTTCCACACAAAGAAAATGTTTTATAGAAGCTTCATGCACTGTTAAAAAACAAATAGATGCTGAGGAAAGGTGGTTTAACAAAGTAATTTCACAGTAAAAATAAATGGGATGAGGTAAAACAACTGCCAGTTTTAGCCACAAAATATTTCAAAGACTCCCTGAGTCCAGATTATTTCCAGATACTAGAATAGTCAGACTACGGACTGACTTGGAGGAACTGGAAGACAGGGCATCTGTTTTGAAGACATGTTGTTTCCTGGAAGGTTTCTCAATATTTATACTGCCCAGGATGTATCCAAGAAGCCCAACTTTGGGAGTACTAAACTCTCGAAGGAGAAATCACCCATCCTATCAGGTTAAGCATATTGTCAATCACTAAAACAAAAATGAAAATGTATACCACCAAGAGAGGTCATTGGCTCCATGATCTGTTTCATTCCAGTGTTTGCTTACAAAGGACAAAGTGATCTTCCAATAAAGTCAGAAATGGATGAGACTGAAAACTCAACAGAATAGGACAAAGACAACACTGCTACTGGGGATGGGGGAAGGGCACATTCAGTATCAGGAGATTCTCTGCTATGAGGGGAATCAGGGGAGGGAGGGAGAGAAGGCGGAGGAAAGAGAGACATTAATAATGTTATATTGTATTACCTTAGCAATATACCTGATACAATTGAATTGCAAAGATTGATTAAACAGGACTATAAGCCAAATTAAGGAAAACCTTATGGATTTGTGTCTTATAGGATTGGGATTTCTATATCACTGAATTCATGTCCAAAATAATCTTGAATGTGGATATGTATTAATATGATTTCAAATAAAAAAGGCACAGTTGGTTTATTGGAAATGGATGCTATGCTTTAGGAAGTAAATGTTCTTGAAAGAGAAAAAGAAAGAAATATAGAAATATGATAAGGAGGGAGGATGGAAAGAAGATTAAAAGGAATGAGGAAGGAAGGAATTCAGATCTGAGACAGTTTTGTAAGGGATAACATCTATTCACGCCCCAACTAATTTAAGAATTTATAGGTCATTTGAAGAGTCAGATAAGGTATAGTTTTAACCTATGTTTAGTGTTCTTATTTAGCACCAATTAAAATATATTTTTAGAAAAATATTCAGCTTCTAACCAACCTTGATGCCTCTGGAAACACCTATTTACATAGCAGAGCAAATGTAAATTTGCTTTGCTACTTGCTAGATGTGCAAGCTTGAACAAGTTGCTTAACCTCTCTGTGCCTTAGTTGCATCCACTCCATCATAGTAATAATAATAGCACCTATCCCACAGGGTAGTTATTAATTGAATGAGTTTTATTTGTAAAGCACTTTTAACAGTTCCTAGTATATAGCAAATGCTATATAACTGTATGTAAATATGGTAAATACATACATTTTATTAATTTGCTTTCCATGAGAATGAAATGAGCTCAAGAAAAAGGGGAATTGAATAGTTGCTTGGAACCCTGATAGGGTTAGATTATAAAGCCAAAATTTCCAGGGTTAAATATGAAACAACACTAATTCAATTTATTGAAAATAGCTGTAGCTTGAAGGAACAAAAATTTCCGTATCGTCTTCTGAGATCAGGGCTTAATGAAGCAGAGAATAGGAAAGATACAAAATGCTTCACAAGCATGGCTGGGGTTTCACTTGCCTCTCTTCTTGGGCCTGTCCAGAATCAACTTCAAAAACCTGGAAGGGAATTCTGTGACCCAGTGTAAGCACTCATGCCTAGGGAACTTATTATTTAGTGTCCTTCCCTAGTTTCTCTTCTGAATCCCTTCCAGGGGTCAGAGTAGTAATTAGGGCTGGCATAATTTGAGGATATAAATTATTCAAAAGCTTTTGAAGGAAACAAAAATTTTAAATTGTAAATATTATTCTTTAAAAGTTATTGCCAATTATAAAGAAAATAGAAAAGTCACAATGAAAAATATGAGAATTTTGATTCCTGAAACTTCTGTACCCACAGCCCATCAAAATGCTTCCATCTGCTGCTTATCCAAACTAATTTGGAACAGTATTCTCTCCCAGCTTTGAGCTGACCAATTTGTCATCCTCTAATGGGGTATTTGACCAAATTGTCTTGGAAACATGTGAGAAAGGAATTCTTTACTGAGAAACTTATTATATAATGAGCACAAATCACCTAGCAGATGCACAGAACATCAGAGTTAGAGAGGATCCACGCCAATTTTCTAGGCTGACCTCATCAGTCTCCATCCATACAGGGATTTCATCTCTAACTGACGATGTTTCTAAATGCCAAGCACTAGATTTTGGAATATCGCTTAAAATTTTGTTTAATTAAAAAGTGGTAATAGAACCACGGGCCTATTCTCTGGTTTGAATAGGAATGAGAACTTTTTTAAAATGTACACTCTCTGAATATACATTAGAGGTTGTGCTAAGAGTTTGCAAAGGTAAAAGACACATTAAGTATGCAAAATTTTTGATGTTTTGACTTACACCTTCTTACATATTACTTAGTGATGACTTTTGTGTTAGGTTACAGATTTATTCATACAACACAATCACTTTCATGATGAATTTGTCCTGAATTTTCATGCCAAAGTAGATCACTTCATAGACAGGTTCCAAAAATTATGAACATGAATTGGGAGGGAAAATACTCACTAGATATTACATTATATAGCTGTTTGCTTATGTACATGTATATATATATTTCACCTTTTTGTTCTTCATTCAAAAATAAAAGTAGCATAGCAAGTCCAATTATCTGTTTCATTTGATTGTTTTTAATGAAATTGTTTTCAAATGAAACAGATAATTGGATTAAGGTGGAGTATTTTACATTAAAACCCACAGAGGGAGGTCTCACTGACCTGGCTGTCTTGCTGAGCCATTACTCATAAATCTCTAATCAAGACAAGTTTTTAAAGTGAAACACAGTTAATTTCAGAATTCAAATGATACTTTACTTTTAGAAATGGAGGAGGGGAAATGGTGGTGTGATTACCTCCAGTTTCAAGCCATTCTCCTGCAACTTGTCCATGGTGGATGCTAGGTCCATGAGATTTGCTGGACCTAGAAGAGCCCCAGGCAGCCATGTGGGACCTCGAGCAAGAGGACCACATGGGAGAAGCTAGTTAGGGAGTGAGAAGAATGGAGAAGACAGAAGACCAAGCAGAGGTGAGAGGCCTTCCATCTTGGAGACAAGAAAGGCTTTTTCCAACTATCTAATGTCCACCCACAAGGGACCCAGCTTTTTCTGGTTTCTTGCCCTCAGATACTGTGAAATTGTTTAAATAGACATTACAATACAAATTATGACGTAAAGAAGCCTCCCATCTTGAATAATATTACAGTCCTACCTCCCCTCTCCCTACTATGTAATTCAAAATAAGCTTAATGCACAAATTGCAACTATCATGCTTGTGCTAATCGAGCTTCTTTCTAAATGTACTATTTGTGAAATTCAGGTAAGTTTATCAAAAGTTAAAAACCCTTCTATTTATTTGGCTATCACTGTTTTTCTGCTGTTCAGCATGGGTTTATGCAACAGATAAAGGAAAGTAACAAGGGGATGAAAGTGGATGGGGGGATGGAGAAGATGTACTACATTGAGATTGTTCATTCCTTATTTGATAGGGTCTTAAAAAGTTTAGTGATAAACTGCATGTTATTCTTTTAATGTCTTCTCTAAAAGTTATGTTAAAACTGTCTTTTCCAAAGCACAACCTGCCAGAGAAAAGCACATAAGAGAGCCAACTTCAAAGAGGGCGGGCACCGTATTGTAATGCCTGAGCACCCAGAAGAACATGCCAATCAATGTGTAAGAGATATTCGCTGAGTAAATAAATAGGAGCAAGAAAATTCTGTTTATTTAATAATGCAACTAACAGATAAAAGAAAAAAGTGAGGTCAACCAATCTTTTGCCTCAAATAAATAGCCATTCTCAACAGGTTTTCATGATATTTTCATTGAACTGACCTATTTACAGGTTGAATAGGCTGATGGATTTTTTCTTTTCCAGGGAAAGGACAAAAAGGGCTATCCACTCTGTCCACATCTCAGTCTGTCTTGTCTGCTGTTTTCTTTTGGCTTAGAACCATTTTCTTATGTCATGAAGAACTTGACCGTAATTTCAAGGTCCTGGAGCAGCGAGCTGGTGAGGTCAGAATGCTGCACACCTGGAGCTCTGTTCAATTAGCTGGTGCAGAGGCCAGCTTTCTCCACCACATGGCAGAGAAGCTCAGAAGTAGCATTCAGGGCACCAGCTGCCTTTCTTGCCTTTGTGGCCACTCATCTGCTAGAGTCAGACCAGCATGAGAATTTGGACTGCTGCTTACCAACTGGGTAGCCTTGGGCAAATCTTAGCCTCTCTGAGCTCAAAGCCCACACTCTAAGTGAAAATAATGACACTAACCTCATCCCCTGTTTGAGGATTTTATGATAATAAGTTCCTAAAGCTCATAATGTGAAGTGCAATCAGTGTTCATTAAATGATATTTATGACTTTCCCTCTTGCCCCCCTTTTTTTTTTCTATTCATCAGGTACCTAAAGAGTGCTGAAGAATAGAAGTCATAAAACAGATGGATATTGGCTCCCCTAAACCTCCCTATTGTAAAGTATTCCCCTCAATCATTGCCTACACACCCCTTTCCGCCATCTCAAGATGGAAGCAGCCGGATTAATTTCTCAGTAACCTCTGAGAGAAATTGTATAGATCTTTCCATGTTTGCTCAGGCACAGGATAAATGAGATCTGAGCCCTTGGTGCCAAAGTGTTTCTTCTATTACTAACTCACAAAAGTGACAGTAGAAATCAGGAAATAAAATGCTCATTCTAAGAATGATTAAACCGCATGGATGCAGCCTTGCTCATCTCAGCTGGTCTAATCAGTGCCCTCACAGGAGGGAGAGAAAACTGCTGCCATATCAACTAATCCATTAATCAATTCTTGAAACACACAGAAACAAAAACATAAAATGACTTCTCTCCTTTGAAGTGATATGATTTTTCCCCCTCCTCTAATCTTGTTACATCAAAAGCCTACAGGTGGGAAGGGAAAAAGTACGGGTCACTTGTATAGCTGTGATGTAATATTATCTGATGGGAGCCAATGGGATGGAGCCTTTCAGCAGGGATGGTCCAGGCATTGCAAACACACTCAGCAGCAGGAACCATTCACTTCTAACCCTCTCCTCAGGGGAAGAGCAGGAAATGCCCACACAGCAGCTCACAAAGATCCTGGGGGCTATTTGCCAACAACTGTGGATCCTTGTGGTTTTCCTATATATCTTTGCTTATTCTAGTTTGCCCAGGTGGCTGCTACCCAAGTTGCTGTATTACAAAGCACCCTGGGTTTGACCTCTGTGTGTGATTTTGGACAACTCGCTTGACTTCTCATTCATGTATTAATTCATTTAATGAATATTGAGTGCCAGATACTGTACTAGGTGCTGGGAATGTGATGTGAACAAAAGCAAACATGTCCTCTCTCTGCATTGGAAAGCGAGGAGATGAGCATTAAAAATGTACAATTGCAACTGGGAGAATGGCTAATATCAGAAAGATCTGACCTAGCTAGGGAGGTTCATGGAGCTCCACTTGGTGACTAGATTGAAGCCTGGATTTCAGTCTGTACTCATGCCCCCAGGTACTTGCCTTTTTTGTAGGGCACAATTGGTATAGGAGCCCTGAATCCAACCCTGTAATATGAAGTCTTGTATAAGAAGAATAAGAACACAATCAGTGGAATTATTTCAATAGCATTAGGAGTATAAATTATAAAGGGGGAAGCTTGGAATGGGTTCTTGAAAGATGGAAGGAATTTTGATGGATGGAGATAATAAATTGGAAAAGAAGGGACAGGCGTTGTGTAGAAAAGTGGGAAACACATTAATAAGACCTGGGTGCAAGTGAGCCTGGTGAGAGTAGGGGCAGGAGGGATTGTTTTCACAGGGCTCCCATCCTTGTGCCTGGAGCTGACATTGTTGTAGAGGCACAAATTGTGGAGAGCCAGGAGAAAGGGGATAGGGTTGGAATTGACAGAAAACGAAAGGGATAAACTTTTTTTCTCCTTAATTTTAATGCTAGCACACACTCATAAAAATTTTTAAATAGAATAAAAAAAATGAAAATATAAAAATTACATATAGTGTCACCATTCAAAGAAATTATCAGTATTTCGGCATATAGAATTTTAGCTATTTTTTTTTTGCATACACATGTGCATCTATGTGTACAAAGGCACATAAGATTTTAAATGGCATCATAGTGAGAATGCTATTTTGTAATCTGCATTTATCACTTGTTCAATATGCCCTGGGCATTTCTCCAATTCAAAAAGCATACAACTCTGTCATCATTTTTACGAAGATGGTGGAGGCCACTGTATGGTTCTACCACAATTTCTATAACTACTAATCCCATGTGGAGAAAATTAGTTTTCCCCTTTTGGCTCTGTAAGTAATCTTCTGATAAATATACTTAGATAAGTCAGAGTATACAAAAAAAAAAAAAAAAAAGTCAACCTGCCCTTGAAACCTAAGATTAGTGTCTGGCTACATTGTGTGATAGCTGAGGTTCATGGAGCACCGCCCACATGGACACTGGCAGCTGTGGGGTGCAGGCAGAGGCATCTGGTGCATAGTGCGCTAGACTAGATGGGAAAAGTTTTGAGTTTGAGTCCCAGCTCTTTCCCTGAGTAATCTTGGAAAAGTCTGCTGGCCTCTCTGACTCTGAATTTCCTCATAGGTAAGAATGGGGGTAGGGGAAGACAGGTGGAGAAGCCATGGTGGATTCGATAGAACTTCTCAAAACACTAATTCTGAGGAAACCTAATAGGTATTCCTTGGTAAAAATAATGGTTCTGTTGCAAAGTAAGTTTTGAAACACTAGCTCACGTTTAGAAAATAAGATTTGTGGACACTAAAGATGTTAAGCTTCTTCTTCAGAGTTTAGCAAAGAAAGGCGTTTCTCCTTCTCCCATAAAGAAACAGGGCCCACCATTCAGCATCATATGAGATAGAAACCTTTGTGGCCTCATGGCCCTTGAAGTCACTCTATACCACCTACTGAATAGTGCCTCTGCACCTGCCAGCCTGGTCTGCCCTGTGGATACCACTCAACCCTAACACATTGGTTGGGGGTAAGAGGTTACTGGTGTATCCTCTAAGAAACAACAAATATTGAAAGAGAAGTTGGGAATGGGCTGATATTTTAGAAGCACACACCAGGTGAGATATACTGGCCGCCCCCATTTGGATGGGTTAGGCATCCATTCTGACTAAATGTCTGATGCATAGTTGAATATTACACGTGGTTAGACTCATAAATGTCAACCCTTAAAAGTACCTTAGAACTGTCTAGTGTAGCATTTTTAAAGCTATGTATCACTGAATGCCATCCCTATAAATATGTATTGATACAAAGCAAGTTAGCATTGCGTAAGAGAATGAGATCTAAAACATAGTTCGATTCAGATCCTGGCTTCACCTCTTACTAGTCATGTTATTATCTGCAAGTTACTTAATGTCTCTAAGCCTTGGTTGCCTCATCTCCAAGCAGAGACTGTTGAAACAGTTAAATTAACCCACAAGACTAGTTCAGAGTTTGCTACTTAATATGTTCAGTAAATGTTAGCTATCGCTATTGCCGAATCATTTGAAAAGTTCTTATTTGGCACCTCTTTGTAATGGCATTAGCAGCCATTCTACTAAGAAATTGCAATAGTTGCAGCCTTCCAATACTTCCCACCATGGTAAGTGGCCCTGACGTCTTTCAATGCAACAAAACCGCCACCTACTAAGCACTTAGCAGGTACACAACAACAGTGTGTGAAGGGCCAAATCCAGAGCTTGAAGAAATCAAAAACTACTTCACACATCTATGGGCTACTGGACAAAAGATATAAACCTACTTCAGAATAGGTGTTTCCAAAGAAAATGTAAAAGTATTGAAAACCAAAATAATCTATCTATAGAATTCAACTAAAGTTCAGTTATTTAATTTCATGTATTCTGTACTTTTAAATACTTAATATAGTCAAGGAAAACATATAGACTTAAATGAAAGTACCCCCTTCATTCTTTCTGAAAGCTCTTTTACTTAAGCTTCACCTGAGCAAGACTGTCACAGAATCTCATAGGGTTAGAGAAGAGAGCCATATAAAATCTGAACTTGTGATTACAGTGTTAGCTCCCAGGCCCATTCTCACATTAAGGACTCTGTATTTATTTCCTTTTATCTTTTATTTAATAAAATTATCCTAGTTGGAATGTAAAGATATGAGTAAATCAGAAGACATCACACCTGTCTTTGGGGAGCTTACAATCTAAACACAGTGACAAGACATCATACATGAAACTAATAGAGAGGTGGAATACTGAGACATCAGGCCCACTGGAAAAGGCTATGGATTTGAGAAAAATGATAAAGCTCTGGCCACAATGATCTTTCATTCAAATACATGGTGATAGACATTTAGCAAGTAAACACTATAAGTGAATGCATAAAATACAGCAATTTCAGGAACTATTAAGAATTTACAAAGACTATAATAATGCAGCCCTGTGATAGTGACTCGTGGTCGTGGGCGGTGGTGAGGGAAGACCTTCTTGCAGAGGTGATGTTTGAGGAGCAACTAGAATGATGAAAAGGAAGGAGCAATGGATCTCAGTTTGCTTCCTTCTAGACCCATTACACAGCAAATTCATAAAATTTAAAATAGGAAAGAGCTTGGCAAGTTCAGGAAATGCAAATACGCCAATGTGGCAGAACCCCATTGGTGCAAGAATAAAGAGAGGAATTTGAAGAAAAGTCATAGGTCAGATAGATGTCATGTCTGGCACGTACTGGCAAAAAGTTTGGACTTGATATTCAAGCATTGGGGCAGCCACTGGAGAGGTTGGATTGAAAGAGTGCTATCACCTAGTTTACTTTTTCTAAATATCTCTTTGGTATGGGCAGGACTGGATTATAAGGTGCAGAGAATGTAAAAAGGGAGGCTAACTACTGTCCATCAATATGTGATAAATACTGCTAGCTATTGACCAAAATCCAGGTTTCTTTCTTACTGGACATGGACTATATAGCACATTCCCCAGCCTCTCCTGGAGCCATGTGTAATGCTTACATTGAAATATGACAAAAGTAATACCTGCAATTATTTCTTCCTCCCTTGCTTGGGAAGAAATTCCTATCCCTGGGCTTTGGTTTGTTCTGCCTTAAGTTGTTTGGAAAGGTGACCTCTAGAGAAATTGTTACTGAGTCCCTGAATGACTAAGTAGAGAAAAACTGCCACCAACTTAGAACAGTCCTGACAGATCTTTATGTGAGAAGAAAATTAAATTGCTCACTTTTAAGTGAAAAGTATTGTGCTTCCTATTTTAGCACTTTAATCAATTTTCCTTAGTTAATGATGAAAAGGCAATAAGAGTAACATGCTAATAATAGAGACAGGAGGCAGACAAGGGTCCCCCGCGAAAACCCATCTTCAAGCCTAAAATAGCCTGAAGTCTGAAAAACCGAACTGCTGGTCCTGGATGAAGCCTGCCCTTTCCCTGACTGATGCTTTCTGAATAATGCCCACCTGTACACTAGGGGGAATGGGGTGGAGCCAGGGGAAGTTTGCCCCATTCACAGAGGGGAGAAGCTTGGCCTCTTCAGTTCCTGTGTGGTGGCATGGGCTGTAATCTGCAAAGTGGGAGCCTGTTAGCAGGACTCTCTCCCCCCTTGCTGAGAGTTCCCCTTTCTTGTTTTCCTTTTCACTCAATAAACCCTGCCCTAATCACCCTACAACATGTCTGCGTGCCTAAATTATCGTGGTCGTGTGACAAGAACCTAGCTTTTTCTACAACACTAACATGTGAAAGTCTCTCTTCTAGAAATATCCAAGGATATCTAGTCCTTTGGAGCTTATTATTTAGTCCTTACCCTGTCATTAGGGGAAAAAAAAAAAAACTTTACAAACTATCTATATTGACTAAAATCAGAGCATAAAAAAACTAAGTGAACAGCCAAATTTTTCTCTCCATGGAAAAGAGTTAAAGAAAGCAGAGCTTTACATGTATTTTTTCCTATGACTATAAAAATACATTTATCAAGATAAATTTCAAGACCTGTTGTTTGTTTTAATATAGGAGAGCCCCTGTCTTGAACAATCTAAGCAAATGAAAACAAACAAACACTGTCGTAGTTTACAGTGGAGCTCACGGACACTTTTTGATATTCCATTTCCATAGAAGGGAGACCAGGCTGTCCTCCAGGTATCCTGCACCTCCTCTGAACCACCCAAAGCACATTTTAATTTCCTGCATGGGTCGTGAATGGAAAATTTGTCCATAAAAATAAAGGTTTCTAAGAAGAAACTGACAGAGATTATTTTCATTACTCTCTGTGGCAAAGCCTACTACTTGCCTATCCAACATTTATTTTTCTCCTTCCTACTTAGTAGTAGCACCTTGACTTTTAGGTGGGCATATTAATGTGCTAAATGAAAGACTGCATGTCCCAATGCAGCTAGAAGTAGCCATTGTAAGAGTTCCATCCAATGAGATGTAAGCCAAAGTATTATGTATTATTTGGGACTTTCAGGAAGTCTTTTTAAAAGGTTTTTTTCTTTTTTTTTTTTTTTTTTTTCCCCATTGCGGAATGCTCTTTCTCCTCCCTGTTGTCTGGAATGCGGGTGTCATGTTTAACCAAGAGGTGGCCTTGAGAATAGTCTTCAAGTTCTAAGAGTTGCAAAGCCCAAAGATAGGAGCCTGGGTTCCTGAAGACATCATATACCATTTCAGCTCTGGACTAACTTCTTTCAAATGTCTTTTAGGTGAGAGAAAATAGTCATCTTGTTTAAGTTACTATTATGTGGATATTTTCCTGTTATATGCAATGAAACTGACTCTAAAATTGATAGTCCCCCACATATTAAAACCTAATATCTAAAACATTCAATATCTCAAGATTCTGTTGACTTGATTATTGGTGACTTATCAAGTACTAGATTCTCCAGTGACACAGATGAACTATCTTAAACTGTCTCTCTTCATGTATTTGCTCAGGCTAATTGGGCAGGTGGAATCTGCAGAATAAAAAGTGAAAAATAATAGTAATGTGTTAAATTGGATGTCAGTGACTGTGAGTTTTAAGAAACGGAAAGAAGAAGTCAATTGGGACAATGGTAGAAGAAGAAGGATTCACACACTGATGGAACATGGACCTGACTTGTATGATGGCCATTTATAGAGTAAATGAGTATAGTGAATAAGTCCCTAGATTCAGGAGCCAGACCACATGGGTTCAGATCTCAGCTCCACTACTTATTAGCTATACAGTTATGAGCAAATTACATAATCTCTCAATTTGTCAAGGTCTCATTCTGTCACCCAGGCTGGAGTGCAGTGGCACAATTTCAGCTCACTGCAACCTCCGCCTCCCAGGTTCAAATGATTCTTGTGCCTCAGCCTCCCAAGTAGTTGGTATTACAGGTGCCTGCCACCATGCCTGGCTAATTTTTGTATTTTTAGTAGAGACGGGGTTTCACCATGCTGGCCAGGCTGGTCTTGAACTCCTGACCTCAGGTGATCCACCTGCCTTGGCCTCCCAAAGTGCTGGGATTACATGTGTGAGCCATCGGGCCCAGCAAAGTACATAATCTCGAATGGCTCAGTTTTTGAATCCATAAAATAGAGAAAATGATATCTATCTTATAGAGTTGTCTTATTGATTCTATCAGTCTCTGTATATATATACATAGAGGAGTGTGTGGCATATAATAAGTACTCTATGGGTGTTAGCTATTATGATTCTGATTTGGACCCTTTTCTGATAATATCACTCTCTTCATTTTAGAAACCTCTTATACCTCACAATAACCATGTTATTTCCCCCAAAAATCCTACAGGTGAATGAAAAGACCCAAGCTGGACCAAAGAATACCTTACCATGTGGTCATTTTGTTTATTTCAAAAAGTGAAGTTGTAACTTTAACCTAAGGCAGGAAGGATGTTCTCTTGAACTTTTAAAAACATGAGATCAGATACCATGGGATCAGGCTATCAGAATGAGCTACCTAGGAGTCTCAGAAATGTCAGCGTACAATGCAAAGACAAAAACAGACAGAGTGGACTCCAGGCCCACAGAATGAGTTTTCTGGTTCTTGCAGCCCTTCCTTTAACCTTATAAACTACTCTCCAACATCTTGCCACCAAATCCTGTTCGTTTGCCTATTCATTCATTCATTCATTCATTTCTTTTTTCTTTAAGACAGTTCAACTGGGCTTTTGGTACCTGAAAAGATAGCAAACCTGAAAACATAGTCTTAAGAAGACTTGTAATGAAAAGGAAGTGGGTACCTGGTAAAAAGGATACCCCAGCCAAGAGATGCAGAAAATAATTTCTTTAGAAAATGCACTCATGCAGTGTCAATACCAAATGAGATGCAACTCTAACAGAGACACGGCATCCTCTCCGCCACAGTTTGTAAGATCATTATTTTGCATAGAAAAGAAGACATGCATTGGGAATACATTAGTTCTGCTCAGATTTTTACTCCTCTCCTCATTCTTACAGAAAGCTAGTTTCTCATTTTATGGCCAAAATTAGTTTCTCACCTGGGAAAGTTTCTCTAAACAAACAGTCTCCTAAAGAAACCTCCCTCCAGGAAGGAGCTCAAGGTGGATCCAAGAGACTGCTCCAGAACATCTGCATTTGCCCACATGAACCACCACTTCACTGTGTAGGTTTCTATATTTTGGACCTCACTATGCACTTTTAAGGTAGTTTTTTGACTCTTTTGCCTCTGCATGTCTTACATATGACCTGTCGGAGAAGTGTAGACAACATCTTGGGGATAAACTCAGTTCTGCCAAGTGAACATAAAGGGATTATTTCAACTCTGTATATTTCATGTCCCCTGCCTACAAAATGAAAATAACAATATGATCTATGATAAATGTGGAGACCCAGATTGTCTCCACACATAAGATACAAATGCTTGTTTTGATCATCTCTAAACATCAGAAAAAATTGTAAGTCTTTATGAAGTTTAAGTTTTGTAGAGATCTCAATCGTTGGGATTAAATTCTTCTTTTAAAAAACTCTGTTTGTAAAAGCAAAATTTAGATTTTCAGTATCAGACCATTTTAGATTCTCCATTATGTCAACCTAATTGTTGATGTCCATTGAAGAACATGGAGACCAGCAAAAGATTCTAGACTCTTATTCAGATGATTATGTTGCAAATTAAATCATCTCATGTTTGGGAAGAAGGTAATTTTTATTAAAAAGAGCAAGCCTTCTCTATGCCATGATAATAGTGAATTCTCCTTCTAAATCTGTTGTAACAATGCATAAACAACTCAGACAGGTGTTTATCTGACAAGGAAGCAAATACACAAACTATGCACACGTGACTTAGTTAACAATATCCCACAATCTTCCAAATTCACTGGACAGTTTTCAGTGCCGAAGAAGTTCATTAACATGTTCTGAAATGTTAATGTATCCCAACAGTTTATGTATCATACACATTAAAGTAATAATAAACATATATTAAGACCAGGGTACTGCCAACCTGCCCCAAACACCACATTTCTAAGCCACAGTTTTGTTACCTGTAAAGTGGGAGAAAAATAAAAGACAACCTCAGAGGGGTGTTATAAGGATTAAATGAAATAATGAATGTGTAAATCACAAGACATTATTGAGGTGTTTTATCATTTGCTTTAGCAGACTTACATTGAGAAGTAACTTTTCCAACATCCAAAAGTAAGCAAACTAAGCAAGGTTAAAAATCGTGTTGTGATGGTAGAACAATGTCTAAGGAAAGTTTCATTTACCACACAGGGGAAAGTCCATCAAGTTTTCTTTTTCTGTCTCATTAGCTGGCCCTAAATCCCTTCCCTCACCCGAACACCTCAAATCAAATCTGATTGCATTACTCTTGTCTTCCTTGTCCTTCTTCCTCTATCCATATTTTCCAGTGTGACTCAACCAACTTGTCATGGTTTATTTCTGTCCTTCCCTTGACTTTACTCCAACTTACCCAGGTCACAAAAATAAAGACAGGAAAGGCAGAGTTCTCCTTATGATATATGAAGAGAAGGAGAAGGAGGAGATGCATGGATTCTCACACATTAATATTTGTCCATATATATGTATTCTTGTATACATATAAAATTATAATATATAAATATATATCTATATCCAGAGGCTGAATAATTATAATACATAATTATATATGTATAAAATTCATATATACCTAATAGTCATGCACTACACAACAATTCCATCAATGACAGACTGTACATACCACAGTGGTCTCATGAGATTATAAAACCATATTTTTACTGTACCTTCACTATGTTTAGATACCCAAATACTTACCATTGTGTTACAACTGCCTACAGCATTCAGTACCATAAGCATTCAGTACAGGTTTGTAGCTTCGGTGCAATGTCTGCCATACCATATAACCTAGGTGCATAGTGGGCATACCATCTAGGTTAGTACACTCCATGATGTTTACATGATAACAAAATTGCCTAATGGTGTATTTCTCAGAACATCTCCTCATCGTTAAACAACACATGACTGTATATATATTAGCTGATATAAATTAAATAACATGTTATTATTTTACATATACATATAACATATATATATGTATGTAACAAGTCATTACAAAACCTGAGACCTGGTAAGCATCCATTATATTGTTATTACTATGATTATTATTAGGAGAGACAGAGCATGGAGGGTGAAAAGATGGAAAGCCTGTGCTGGCCTTTTGCAGGAATGCAGAGGTGGTTAGCAGTCTGAGGGAGAGAATCTGAACTGAGTCTTTCCTTTAAGGAAACTTGAGATGCGTTGATAAAATAAAATGATTATCTTTTTTGACAAGCATTTCAGGGCAGGCTGGGTGAAGTACAGACAGACCATACCTAAGTATAAGCACTAGGACAGCCTGTGATTGTATTTAAAATAGCAAATTGGTCTGAGATTCTGTATATATTGTTTTGTACCATTTAGTTTTTCTTTTAACCCTGCTCTGTCTAGATATTTTCCCTGAGCTATTTTGATGACAAAGGTTGGACTCTGCTTTTCTCATAGTTAAAATAGTATTCTTTTAAATGAGAAAATTAGTGAAGTACAAATCCATCTGAGGATATACTTTCTTCTCAGGTGTTTTTTTTCTCATCTCTAGGCCAGTATCTTTAATTAAATTTCACCCTGTAATTGGTGGCCTTTATTAAGAGTGAGCAGTGGTGACAACCATATTTCTCACAGAATAGTCATTCTATTATTTGTCTAGTATTTTAAATATGATGTTACCTAGTCTAAACCTGGGTGTCTTCCTCAGATTAGGGTTTGCTGACACTTGTCCCCAAGACTCCTCAAGCTGTCTTAGGAGGATTAATATTATCATCAATTCTGTCTGAGGATGGCAAAGTTAGAATCAAAGGGAGTAAATTATAATGATAGAACTTCAAGTACTAGAATAATCACATAGAGTCACATTTTTGGGTTGGGCTAAAGGAGCTCATTCAGTGCTTCTCAGCTAGCATCAGCCAACATCTTCTACCTGGGCAGTAACATCAACTTTGTCTGCCAAGAACAGCCTATTTATCTGTAATTGATTTAAATTCCTCCTGCTGAAATATAATCCCAATTCTTATTTTGTCTCAGGCACTTAAACAAATGATTCAGGTTCTGTAATGCCAGTTAAGCTGCAATACATGCTGGAAAGCTAATAATACATGAATTAATAAAAGATGACACATTTTAAGCAGCAGTTTCATAACTACAGATAATGATGTTAATAGAAATGCATTATCAAATGGTCAGTCCCACTTTAAATGGGTACCATAGGCTGAATTCCACTAATTGTGCAAGCAGAGACACAAAGAAATCACTCATAGCAAAGCTGTGCCTAAGTTATTTTGTTAGCACCTGGTAGGCTTTTCGATTAGCATATAGTAAGTTCTGTATAATAGTTTGCTATGAGTGTTTGTGTTGACAATAAATTATTAGAATATTTTGGGGGTATTCTATTTTAAAAAGGAAGGAAGGGAAATAATTGATTTATATTCTTGAAGTAAAAGTAAGAGCTTATTAGATGCTCTTTTGTCAACATATACAGCTATTCACAAAGTGTAAATATGACATACTTTCTCTGAACACAGCTCCAGAAAAAATAATTCTCCATTGATCAGAAGCAAAGTCCACGGCCCTGAAGAGAAACTTGTTTTTTAATATTATAGTGCTGAGCACAGTCAACAAGGGAGAAAGTCAATTTTGATTTGTGACTGTAAGGATCCTGCCAACTGAATCCATAACAAGTCTAGTTTATTGGATTGTGGAGAATCATTCCTGGTGACAGAGTATTTTCAAGTACCAATTTATTATGTCCAGTGCTCAGGGTCTCTCATTAAGGAAGGGCACATAAGTCAGATCCTCCTGGCTTCAAAATCAGAAATTATGCTGATTAGGACATACTTATTGTACCACCTTTTACTCAGTGAGTCAAATAAAACGAGTATCATTCTCAAAAGCATGACAGTATTTCAAAAAGTGGGGCATTCAGAAGGTAAAGAATTAGTCTCATCTATGAGTCTCCTATGGAAATATGGCAATGATGCCACCAATTCTCCTCACTAGGAAGAGAGGCTTGAAAATCAGTGATATGACTTCCACAACTTCCTCTCTGAAATGGATTATCAGAATTTTCTTTGAGGAAGAGAACAATGAAGTAAGGCCTCCAAAAAGTAAGATGCAAGAGAAAGTATATTTGAGAAAGAGGGAACAAGGTAAAATTATAATTCCAAACAATCAGAAATTTTGAAGTAGTTACATTTGTCTATTTTTGCTTCTGTTGCCTGTGCTTTTGAGGTCTTATTTTAAAAAATATTTGCCCAGCCCAAGGTCACAAAACATCTTCTCTACTTTTTAAAAATAATCATGATAAGTAATTAATTAAAAAGTAACAACAAGTTAAAGTAAGTATTTAAATTAAAAAAAGAACAACCAGAGAATAGTGAGGGTTAGAGGGGGTGGGTAGGGGTGGGTAAGGAGTACTGTTGCTTGGCTCCTTCCTACCAGGGAATTTTCATCCAGAGGCTGTTTTAAACTATCTTTGCCTTTGGAGAATGGATTGGCCAATCACATTCATACCAAAACCATTAACCAGTAATGGAAAGCATGGCTTCAATCCAGCTGACTGTTCATTCTAAAATTGATTGGGCTGTGATCTGACTCAACTAGTAAATTCCAAAAAAGAGCTTCACATGGGTGTTTCACACTGGCAAATGTAGCCTGTGTAAAAATCCCCATGGAATGAATAAGTGCTAGTTTCAACTGAACAGGATTTTAATTTAGAAACCCGTCTTCTAGACAAATGCTAAATTAACTATATAATTGCTTTATACTGAACCTAGCTGGGGCTACATATTGGGAAGCTGTAATAATTGTTCAATAGCTGAAAAGGCTATTAATGTTCAGAAATAACATCCGCCTATGTTTCACCCATGCCAAAAGCTCTTCTCTAATAGCTGTTTTTCTGGGGGTGGAGGTCAGAAAGCCTCATGAAGGTTGGCTTGGAAAATAGGTTAGAGAATGGTTCTATTAACCTTTAGTGCTTGTAAAACTCTTATCCAGTTCCTGGTTCATGTCTGATTATGATCAATTTAGTTATGTTAATAGAGTTGTTGCCCTTTTTTTCTCATTGCTAAGCATTAATAAGTTAACAGAAAGGCAGATAGGAAAGAGGTGGTTGTTAGCCGGGGTTAAAGACTCAGTGGTAATTGAAATGAAGTGAAAAATAATTTGAGAGAAAAAAAAAGACAAGGCCAAAATATTTAAGGAGCTAAGACCAAGCATCTTGTCAATTTCTCTTTCTTTGGAAGATGTTAGGTTTTCATGTCATGTTATTTTCAATATCCTAAATCATGTGGGATTAAAAGAGAGAAGGAAGGAGGGAAAAGAGGCAGAAGGGTGAGAGAGGGAGAATTGTTCAGAGAGACAGAGCTAGTACACTCACAGGCCCTGTTTGATAACAGCATATTGGAATTCAGATGTGACTCCATGGAGTGCAGGCAACTTGAATAGCCTCTTCATCTAAATCACATGTATGAGCCCCAGAGGATATTGCATTTAATTGCCAAGATTGGGAGGGAGGCATTAAAATGGCCCAAAGAACAGAGCAGGAGGAGGAAGCCATAACAGCTATACCTCTCTGCAAATGGAATGCATAATACGTTGGCATAAAGTTACAATTTCTTCCTGTATCTGCTTAGGTAAGGCTGACAAATAAAACCAGCATAAACCTTCAAACCTAGGAGGCAAACAGTTATCTCATTAAGGCAAAGCCCATTAACTTGCCATCATCATCTGGTTACATGCTGTGCTGTGAATAAATTAAATTCAGATTTAGAAGCATTCTGGCTATTGTCGGCTGACATGCAATGTAACAGTACAAATGTCACCAATCATTCATAGACCAAAATTATGGGGGACAAAGAAGGAGGAAAGAGAGAAGCCTATCCTCAGGCTCTGGTGCAGCTGTAACTGAAAGCCTCATAACAGCTCTTAAAAGCCATAAAGAATTAAGACATAAGCTATAATTTTTCCCCGATCTCTAGGACCAAAACAGACGTAGAAGGTGTTGTGAAATCAATGCATCTGACAAGATGCTCTTGACTGGGACCTGGACCCCATCCCTCCCACCATTCCTGAATACTGCAGAGTTGATACAAACCAGAAACCCAGTTGACTTCAACATGCTGAGAAGGATGAAAAAGCCACCTGTTCTTGAATAGGAGCGGTCTGAGGCCAAGCTCAAGGCAGATTTACTTGGGCTGAAGCCATCTTGCTTCCCACATCCCAAACTGACATCTAGCCAATATGGTAATCCTTTGAAAAATGCCTCGGAAATTGGTGCCAATTAGGTTTTCCAAAAGTAACTGAGAAAATTGATAGAATTAAAGAGCAAAATAAATCTTACAAAAGACTTCTTGTATTGCAAAATCATATAGAACTAGCATACTGGTTGCATGTAGCCTGCCTTAACTCTTTTTGGAAAAGTTATCAAATAAGTAAAGACATCATTTATCTAAAACAGAACTCAATTCTCCTTTCTAACTTTTCTAACATCTCAATTATACAAGTTTTGAGTCATCCTTTTCTTCTTTCCCTTCCTCTTTTTTCACCAAGTAACAAAACCCAATGTATGCCTTTAAATAGAGAAGATCAGTATGGTTAATGAATGGATGAATGAAATAAATGAATGTCATTACCATGTTTACAAACCAACAACAAAGAAAGATAATACTCACTTCCCAAACTTCTTAGTATAACATTTATAATCTTCTTAACTTTGGTCCAATATATGTACATACATATTTTTAACTTCTCTGCTCCCCTAAAAGAATCTTCCATTTCAGCCAGACACAAATGCTAAACATGCGCCCCTTTCCCCTTCTGCACCTGCAGAACTTTTTCTACCCACACTGTGGATCCTTGCCCATGATTTTTCCAGAAAACTTTCTATATCCATGACTTCGCTGGACTTCTATGATATATATAGTGCCTATTTTCACATTACATTTCACCATTTACTCCTTGGCATTGCTGTACATTATTTTATCTATTATCATTTAACGTTGTAATGAATGTTCTCATTCTCTTCAAAAGTACAATCTAACATTCTTATAAACAGAAAAAGACATCACACTCACTGATATCCTCGTAGCAATTTGCATTAATGCATTTTAGACCAAAGCTCAGAAAAAAATGTTAATGAGTGATTAAACAAGATTGATTTTGCTGAGAATGTAAAGCTGAAATCTTAAAGTATAGCTTAGAGCATAGTCAGTGGTCAAATTTCATGATAACTTTCTAATTTTCTAAACTACACAGACTTGTCTACCATTTTCAGTGACAGCATAGATTTTCACGTTCAAAAATTAAAATGCATTCTCTCTGTATGTAGCTTAATTTGTATTGCCCCAAAACAGACCATGAGATTAAGATTTTAGTGCAAGTAGTTTATTTGAAAGGTGATCATAAAAGGACCATAGAAGAGGGGGGCAGTGAGATAGGGAAGGGAAAAAGCCAGTGCAAGGTACAATGATAAGCAGAATACCATTGTGAGAAGTGGGGCTCCGTCCTACTGGGAACACCTAAGACATACTATAGGAGTGCCTCAGAGCTATCTCACCTGGGGATTGAGGAGACTGGGATATTCATCTACCAGTTTCCTGTTGTTATTGGTTAAGGTTCTTTTCTGCCCTCACTCTCCAACCACAGAACCTTGCATCAAAAAGCCATTGGTGGGCAGAGGAATGGGAGGTGGGGTGGGCAAGGGTATATGAGCATTACACTAATAGTGTCTGCTCTATCTTAAAGCATAAATATTGAAGACACTGCTATTACCTCCCCTAACAGATAGATGGGGAGGTATACTGAATACCATTATAATTTTAATTCTAAAGGAGACATCAATGGCTTTCTTTGGAGTAGTACACAAGAGAACATCTATATAGTAAATACATCTACACACTGGAAATAAAATGAAAGAAAAAGTGATTCTGTCCTATGAAGCTCTATTCCTTATTCTATCTTCAAAGCTGCTCTTAGTTTTAGCTTGATTTCACCCGAAACAAGATCATGAGGAGTCCGGTGAAAGGAAGAAGGAAGAACAGAGCTGGGAGGATGCTGCATAAAGACTGATATAAGAAGGATGGAAAACCTGCTGATTTTCTTACAAGTCTGAATTGATAGGAAACTAACATTCATAACATCTTAGACACAAAAGCTCCCAGCCAGGTGATAGTTATTTTATCTCTAAACAAGCTTCTCTACTCTTGTTTTTCAAAGGTCTCCAAGATAAAGGACATGGATTTTAATTAGCAAGTTTCAATTGACAGAGAATTAAAGTTGAACCTTCTATTCATCAATAGTTTAAGGATGAAGTTTCCCAAGTAGTGCCTGGGAAAGGTAGCTGTCAGAGCTGCTTGCTGTTTACAAATATTTTACAAAACTGACAATGCTGATAGAAGCAGCTTGAAAGTTTCCTCTAAGTACACCTGAATTCAGGTCTCTCTAGTAGTAAAGAAAGAGGCAAGCCTACTCTTTTCCAATTTCACTCTCATCTTCCCAAAAACACTTTACTTGCTAAGACTTTCTATGGAAGTTTCTTAACAGTGATACATTTTCTAAATGCAGGTCTCCTAAGTCCCTGAGCCGCCTCAGATACCATCTGCAGATCCTTCTCCATGATATATATAGTGAGCTGTCACACAACCCCATTCTCTCCTCTACATTAAAGGGATTCTACACATAGAGATGAACAAAAGAGAAGCAGGAAAGGGGAAAAGAAGGAGATGGATTGCAGCACAGATAAATGGAAAAATGGAAGCAGAAAGAAGGGAGGAAGAGGAATAGAAGGCTGATTATCAAAGCTGGTGTTTGAGCTTCCTGCTATCTCCATGCCTAACTGAGAAGACACTGGAGTGTCATGCTGTATCTTCATCTCTGGTTTGGAGGAGTTCTCCAAGCCAGGAGCAGTTTCCCCTGGTGTACGTGTCAGAGGAAATAAATAGATTCAGGGAAAACAATGTTCTTTTGGCACATATTGAACAATTTTTACTCTAGAGTGGACTCTTCAAAAGATACCAAAGGCTCAAGGGTTTCATACACCTCAACGTAACCTGAGACATCTTAGTCAAAAGCAGAAAAGGACAAGTAAATTTGTCTTACTCTTTTTTGACTCCTGAAGTACAGAAGTAGAATGTTTTATATGTCAGTGAATTTCCTGCTACTGGGAATGTTTAGAATATTTGTCATAAGATAATATTTGAGGAATAGTTTAAAAGATCTCTGCTTGAGGAGGGAAATGGGATTCCATTTACAATTCAATTCGATAGACATTTAAGTGTCTCTGATTACGAAAGTGAACACAAAGCTGTTGCTGATGTCAACAAGGCAACACTCTAGCTGAAAAGATGGGTACAGACAACTGTGATAACGAAAGTGTTATGCCTAAATGTATATGCAGAGAGGAAAAGCATTGATTTTTCAAGAATATTTAAAAACAGCCCCAAAGAAAAATAGAGTGATTATTTTGTTTGGTAGATCTGAGATATCTCCTCTCTTTGTTTTCCACTGGGCATCCACCCCTAATCCTTGGTCTCAGCAAAGAACCTGATGAACTCACCTACTGAAAGACGTTGAAGGGAAACTGAACCCTAAGAACTAGCTCTCCATGAGGTTCTTCCTTTGTTAACGTTTGTCACTTTGTTGCTAGCCTTCGGAGAGCAATTTTCTTTAAACCATATAATCAGCTGATTCACTGAGCAGTAAGAGAAAATATCATCTTCTTGTTGGATTGGAGGCTTCCCAAGGCCTACTTGACCCTTTGAGTATATTTACCCAACTCTCAGATGAGGGCAATTTTGTGTGCATGTTGAGAAACAGAGGTATTTTGATTGCCATACTTTCAGCCAAGTCTTGTTTTCTGCTCAAGGGATTGCTTTCCTTACTGAAATCAAATCAAGGACCCCAAGGTATTGGTGCCAGAAGGAGGAGCTCCATGGTGAAAGCAGACTGAACAGCCCTGATTCTGTCTCCCAAGTTTGCTCCTCTTTGGCTATCCTCACCTTTCAAATTTAGCTGATGTTGTATCCTGTTAAATTGCTTGTATAAATTTGGATCAGACCATCTTCCTTTCATTCTCCTTAGTCCTATACCATCAGGATTTCAAAAATGCAGAACCTTACTGAATACTAAGGAATGGCAAAGGGGAACTGATTCAAGAAAAATCTGTATACATAAAGCAATACTAGTTAGATTTTCACCAAATTTTGAAGGAATGTTTGAAGTGATCTAAACTTTATAAGCAGAGACCATAAGGCTTTCATCCAGGGAAGCCCCTAAAATGAACAGGCAATGATCTCCCAGAGCAGGTGTAACTTGGTACCAGAGACCTATGTGCCTGCTGTTAAGCAGGCATACCTTAGACTCCAAAGTAAACAAAACAAACAACAAAAGTATAAAAATTGTGTCAAATATGACCTTCAAATGAAAAATCACAAAAGCAGATGCAAAGGCAGGGCTACAACGCACTCAAGCTGCCCCTCTGCACCCACGAGCATTTCTGTACAATCTACTTCAAGGTCAGTGTGGGCAGAGACATATTTACTTGAACAATGGCTAATGATTTTTTTGTGCAATGCTGGCAAGCTCAGCTAGTACCAGAAATTTGAAAGCATTTCCACTTAAAAGAATACACTTCTGGGGCTCCCATAGCTAACTCTAGTCTAAAAAACGGTACCACATTCCATTATCTTTCTTTCTTGTTTTTCTTCATTTTATTTTTAATTTACAAATAAAAATTGTATATATTTGTGAGGTACAATGTGATGTTTTAAAATTGTACACATTGTGGAATAGATAAATAATCTGATTAACATATTCAGTGTTTCACATGTTTATCATTCATTTGTAACGAGAATGTTTAAAATCTACCCTCTTAGCACTTTTCAGGTATATAACACACTGTAATTAACTATAGTCACCATGTTGTACAATAGATCTCTTGAGATTATTCCTCCTGTCTAACCAAATTTTGTATCCTTTGTCCAACAATCCCCAATCCCACCCAATCTCCCAGGCTCTGGTAATCACCATTCTATTCTTCTCCTTCCATGACTTTGACATTTTTAGATGCAACATATATGCCATTCCATTTTCTGCCAGAAAGTCTATCATAATCTTATGCCAAAGAGATGACTCCAATGCCAAAGAGATGATTCCAACTATTGGCTATATGTTTTGCTACTATGCTTTCTACCCATTCTCTCTCTTTTTTTTAAATGACCACATGGCAATTGATTTCCTCAATATCTTTATTCTTTCATAGTCCTTCATTCAGCCACTCACCTGAAGTTCCTCCACTGTGTTTTGCTTCTGTTTTATGATACAAGAATAGGCAGATGTGAGTTCAAATCCTGGATCAATGACTCACTAGAAACATTTATCCCGGTCAAGTTATTCACCTTTCTTAATATCTTTACCTCATCTGTAAAATTGCACTAATAAGTGTTTTACAAAGTTGTTTTGAGAAATAAATTAGTTACTTATGTTTTATAGAGAGGCCAGCATGGCACCTAGCATGTAGTAAGTACAAAATGTATTTCCTCAGTGGAATTTATAAGCTTTCTCTGCCTAGGGTTGTGCAAACTTAGACTCCAATGCTTGGTCAGGATACTAACTTCATGCACTGGACAGTTTTGTCCCAGTCACTTTTCCCCAGAATGGTATAGCCAGTGATTTGCCCAGAGTCTCTCAGTTCCTAGTGTTCTTGAGGGCCATGGTTCAACTATGTGTTCTTTTTAGACTCTCCAAAATAATGGTCATGACTTTTAGGCTTTTATATTTCAATTTTCCAAACATCCAACTCTGCAGAAGTTATTTTCATCAACAAGAGAAAAATACCTTTTTTTTTTTTTTTTTGGCATGGATTTAGACCTCCCAGGAATCTATTAAATCACACAAGAACACCTCAAAACACCAGAACTCCTTTGAGAGTTAGAAATACATCACAGTGTATACTGGGTTAAATAAAGTCCTCCCAAATATTAATGTCCATCCACAACCTCAGAATGTTACCTTATTTGGAAATAGGGTCTTTGCAGATATAATTGGTTTATATAGAGTCACACTATAGTGGAGTGAGCCCTAGATCCAATGACTGGTGTCCTGTCTTAGTTCATTCAAGCTACTATAACAAAATATAGTAAACTGGATAGCTTTTAAACAACAGGAATTTATTTTTCATAGATCTCGAGGCTGGGTTGCCTAAGATCTAAGTGCTGGCAGATTTGGTATTTGTTGAGGGCCTACTTTCTGGTTCACAGATGGCACCTCCAGCTGTGTCCTCAAAAGACAGCAGGTGCTAGCTAACTCCCTGGGGTCTCTTTTTTAAGAGCATTAATCCAATTCTTGTGGACAGAGGCCTAATGACCTAATTACCTTCCAAAGGCTCCACCTTCTAATATTTTCACCTTGGTGATGATTTTTAACGTGAACTTTGGAGGGATGCAAACATTCAGACCATGCCTATCCTTATAAGGAAACCATGAGAAGACACAGAAACATACACAGATTGAAACAGGTCATGTAGTGATAGAAGCAGAGACTAGAGTTATGTATCCACAAGTCAAGGAACACCAAAAGTTCCTGACAACCACCAGAACCTAAGAGACACGAGACATATTCTCTCTCCAAGTTTACCAAAGAAACGAATTGTATTAGTTTGTTTTCACACTGCTATGAATACCTGCCTTCATAGACTGGGAAATTAATAAGAAAAGAGGTTTAGTCGACTCACATTTCTGCATGGCTGGAGTGGCCTCAGGAAATTTACAATCATGGTGGAAGGCGAAGGGGAAACAAGGCACCTTCTTCACAAGCTAGCAGGAAGGAGAAAAGCTGGGCAAAGGGAAAAGCCCTTTATAAAACCATCAGACCTCATGAGAACTCACTTACTATCACGAGAACAGCATGGGGGAAACCACTCCCATGATTCAACCACCTCCACCTGGTCTCTCCCTTGATACGTGAGAATCATGGTGATTACAATTCAAGATGTGATTTAGGTGGGGAAACAAAGCCTAACCATATCACCATTCCTGCCAGTAACTTGATTTTAGATTCCAAGCTTCCAGAAATATGAAATCATACATATCTGTTGTTTTGAGGCATGTAGCTCATGGTAATTTGTTACAGCAATTCTAGGAATCTCATAACTGAGGATAACTGAGGACTTTCATTTCTTTATTCCTCCATTAACCTGACTCTTCCTATTTCCAATTTCAGCAGCTGAAACCATCATTTTCTCAGTTTAAATATGATTGACAAGTTTAAATTACAGAAAAGAAGGATGCTCATGCTGTCTCAGAGGGATGATAGGGTCAGATAGCAGGGTAGGAAGCAACCAGAGCAAAGGGGTAAACCTTCAGCTCACAGGCAATGGCTGAACAGCACTAAAGAACCCAGAAACTGAAGAGAAAGGAAGTACATCAACTCTGATGGAATGAGAAAAGGGGAAGTAGAAAGTTAGGTGTAAGCCATGTAAAGTGAAGTGCAGAAACACGCCTTCAGAAAATAAAACTAAATATGAAAGGGCAATTCTATCACAAGAGTCAATGTATGTATTCTGAAAAGGTACACTGCTTGTCCTTAGAAAACTGCTTATAGTTCAAGGATATTTGTTTTAGCATATTCTGAAAAGAGTTTAGGACCGTTATCAATCCTATAATAAGCCCAGGAGGAAATTTCAGGAAGCTGCAGTTCTCCTATCACATTTTCAAGTATGATAATACCGGTCTTGAGAGAACAAGAAAAACAGTTATTGTCCCGTATCACCATCATGTTAAAAACAATGCATATAAAATTGTCGCAAAGCATAAAATCATTTAAAATACAAGGTGTTACTACTGCTGGTAGTATGGTACAATGATAGATGGAGTCTGCAGTAAAAAAATAGGGATCAAAATTCTACTATGCACTCACTAAGCTATGTAGGGTGGGATAAAAGGGACTGGTAATGAGGAGGGAGAGCAGTTCAATTTTAAATGAGATAGTAAGGGTAAGCATCATAATGAAAGTGACCTTTAAACAGAGATGTGAAGTGTGTGATTCATTCACGTAGATAGATAATAGGCAGTTGTTTATTACCCTGAAGAATTCTGGAACTCTCCTGGCGTCTTGGATTCTGTCTAGTTCTGGGGAAATTATCTGAATCCTGTTTGTAATCTTCACACAATCACTTAGCAAATAAAAACATAAATATCCATCATGCTTTGTTAAAACCTATTGTTCCAAAACATTCTGTGTGCTGTTAACTACAAAATATGTATGTACAATGGCTAACTTTTTTCTAAAAGAGATAAGTTCAGGATAGAAAAATAATATAGTCATTCATGTTCGGAAAAAAAAAGAAAAACAAGTTCTTAATCTCTAGACTTACCTATTTTATTAATGCTATAAAGTAGATGTTTGTGTCCTCCTGACACTCCAAATTCGTATGTTGAAATCTGTTCCCTAATGTGAGAGTATTTGGAGGTTGGGCCTTTGGAAGATGATTAGGTCATGAATGTGGAGCTCTTAAGAATAAGGTAAGTGACCTTATAAAGGAAATCCTAGAGAGATCCCTTGTCCCTTCCACCAAATGAGGACTTAGCAAAAAGATAGCCATCTGTCAACCAGGAAGCAGCCTCTCACCCTCTCACCAAACACCAAATCTGCCAGCACCTTGATCTAGGATTTCTCAGCCCCCAAAACTGTGAGAAATACTTTTCTGTTGTTTAAAAGCCGCACAATTTATTGTAGTTTGTTACAGCAGCCCAAATGGACCAAGACTATTAAGAAAGATTATTTCCCTATTGTCTTCTTACTCTTTTAAAAAAGCAATGGGGTTTTATGAGAATACATTAGCACTAACGGGCAAACATACATACCCAACCCATATGAGTCAGTGGGGCATAAGAACTTTCTGCAAAAATAAATATTGAAAATGTTTTTTGCTACTTTATAAGCCTGAAAAACAATTCAAGCCAGTGTAAACCCTTGAAATTCTGTTGGATAACCAACTTAAGGAGCTGTTGACATCCATGTGGCCTGGTGTCCACTCTTGGCCTCATATCAGACAGCCATTGGAAAGCGATTGGCATGAACCTGTATCTTACAACCCTCTGCTTTATTTTTAAATGATAACAAAAGTAAGTACAACCATGATAGTAGCCTACTAATAATAAAGGGAGCTATTTTTACATTTTTTAAGTGACTGTGGTAGATATAGTTAGCTATCAACATGAAGTTCTTGTACCTTGGAGACAGCAGGTCACTCAAAGATACAGACTCCTGGTCATGGGAGTTCCAAATCTCCTCTCAGATTATTGGAACCCAGGAGTACACCCTTCCCCAGCATAACCTGCATATACAAGAATAGCCCACTCCTGAGGAAACTGTACCTGTGACCAGCGCCTCAGATACAATGCTGGGAGGACATCTGTACTTAAGCTGTCTATATTCAAGTGACCTTCGCTCTCAGAGAAGTGGGACTATATTCAAAATGGTGCCCTTTAATGTATTCCACATAAACCCCTTTCACCTGTTTTGTTTTGAAACATTCTCATGGGACTAGGATTCTTAAAGCTGAGGAGGTACATGAAAGCTCATACCATAATAGGTCACCTGTTAGAACACATCAATGGAGAAAGATGAGCACTGAGAAAATGCGGAAAAACTGGGCCTTCCCTGTCCTCTGTCCTGAAACATTGTGTTTCAGCTCACTCTCCACAAAAATGATGTCCTGGAGTTCTAAGAAAGAAAACAGTCATAGACCACAGAAACACAGGGCTGTAATGGATATAAGGGAAAACTGTGTAGACATGGGGAGAAAGGGAAAAATAGAAGCACCAAGTTTAATTTAGGGGAGAATCAACCATCATTATGGTTGCTTGAGATACAACAATGATTTAAAAGGGAGAAACTAAATAGGAGTTGTTACTGGAACAGTGTTTAACCTGCATGTGTTTTCCCTACTCCCTCTCCCTGTGCCTGATAATGTCAATAGTGATAAAAATGAGCTAGATGGAAGAGGATTGAAGGTGGTCAGTGTAATACTTTAGAAAACAGATTCAAGTATGACTCAAATACCTGAAGCTTTAGGAATTCCATATTTAAAGAACAGAATATAAAAGGAATAAAAAACATATTGAACAGCCCAAGAATCTTTAGTGGAAGTGAAAGATTAGACAGAGAAACAGGAATCTGGAAAATAAAACCAGAATTAGTGAAAATGTAACTCTGAGAGTTAGAAGGGATGAAGAAATGTGACCAGGCTGAATAAGAGATATAAAAAGCCATTTATTTACCTTGATAATAAAAAGTTTGTCAATGACGAGGAAAGTTGGGGCCAAAATTAAAAAGTTTAATTATTTTCATTCAATAAATGTTCACTGAATTGTCACCCTGTGCCAGGAACTGTGTTAAGTGTTGGGATCAAGTGGTGGACAAAACAGCAGATTTAAAGTGAGTGGCCAGGGCAAAGGGTCAGGTCACTTGACGCTAATGCTAAAATCCCATGGAAATCTGAATGCTTTTCTTAGCACCATGAGGTCACAGAAAACTAAAGCAGAAGCAATGGGCTGAAATGAAAAATAAGGGTTCAGAAGAAAAACACTAAAAGGCATCTGTTTAAATAAATTATATTTATTCCAGGTGCTATATACACATTTGAAATGGAAAAGTCCTTGTGAGACCCTGTAAAATAATTTACAAAGAAATATTGAGTGATATTATGCAGACAACTGCAATCTATGCTACATTTTAGCTGTACATTTTTCAGTTAAGAGATATATTTATATTTCTTAGAGTATCTATTCCTATAACTTATTTCCTTATGAAAAGCATGTTTTGTTTAGACATTCCTATAGAATACTGCTTGATTTTCTTTTTTCTCTCTTGTGTGTTTTTCTTTTTTTTTTTTTTTTAATTTATTTATTATTATTATACTTTAAGTTGTAGGGTACATGTGCATAACGTGCAGGTTTGTTACATATGTATACTTGTGCCATGTTGGTGTGCTGCACCCATCAACTCGTCATTTACATCAGGTATAACTCCCAATGCAATCCCTCCCCCCTCCCCCCTCCCCATGATAGGCCCCTGTGTGTGATGTTCCCCTTCCTGAGTCCAAGTGATCTCATTGTTCAGTTCCCACCTATGAGTGAGAACATGCGGTGTTTGGTTTTCTGTTCTTGTGATAGTTTGCTAAGAATGATGGTTTCCAGCTGCATCCATGTCCCTACAAAGGACACAAACTCATCCTTTTTTTTTTCTAAGAAAAATATTTCCCTTCAATGTCAAGTACTCTTTCAAGGGTCTAAATAGAAAAATATTAGAATCATCGATCAAAGAATCCCTTCTCTTTCTGAGTGTCTTCATCTACATTTAAGGTTTGAGAAGACAAGTGACAAACATATTTTTAGACATTTTCATGTTTGAACAGGTTAGGAGGGGTTTATGTCTTGATTCTTCCTAATATAAATGGCATTCAGGCTAGACAAAAGGAAAAAAATAGTCTCCAGGATTTCAGAAATGTTATTTTAAAAAATCATCCAAATCAATGTGGCAGAGTGGCTTGCTTAAAAGCCCTTCAATTAGATTCCATTGCTATAAATGGAGGTGAAAAATCAATCAACACAACCTGGGACCAAATATAATGTCACAATGAATAAATACTTCATTAGAGGTCCAGCCTAATCTTGCTAATTTTTAAAGATTGGTACATTCATGTGACACGTCAAACTAGCATCACACTGCTCAAGTCCATTTAGGGTATCAATACCAAATTAATATTCCTAAAATAACAAAATCAATAACAAAATTTCATAGCTCTGACTTCAGAATTGCCAACTAGATAGCCACCATTGTCTCTTACTGCTTCCTAACACATTCCACTCAATTCCATTAAAGACACCTCCCTGCAACAATTTCTCAATCAACCATTAAGTTATTTCTCTGCCAACATCTTCAGTCAACACTGTTAATCTACCTGTCAGATTTATATCACTTCTTGCAAACTTTCTTTTGTACCCAACTTAAGGATTGCTGCCATTAAGTGTACAATCAAGCAAGCGATAACGATTTACTGAGCATCTATTCTGTGCTTGTCACTGGCTAAGGAGAGGCAAAGGAGAAATTATTAGATAAAGACAAATCCTGCAAGGAGCTAATACTAGAGTTCAAGGTATAGCACCAAGAAACAACCCCAGATTAAGATCATGCATAACAAAGGGCATAGCTATGCCTTGCAGAGAGAAAAGGAACTGCAATTTAGGAGACCTTTTAAACCTGTTTTCCACACAAAGTCATGTGTATATAGAATATAACATAATGGTTCCCAGTCTCCTCTGGGATACGATTTTATGGATGCTTGTGTTCCCATTTGTGTTGCAAACCTTTCAGAGGCAGGAAATGTTCATTCCTAGCACTACAGTGCCTATCATACTGGTGACTATGCTGTTAATTCTCAATAGTGTTGGTTGAATTTTAATATCCTTTATCTTGATCCTGTTGAACTGTACTTAATTTATAGCATGGATAAACAGAGGTGCTTAGATGTACAGTCTAATTACTATGTGTGCAGTTAATACAAATGTGTTCCTCATATTCTATAAGTATATGTGCATTATCACATCTGTAATTTTGAAAGTCAGAGAAACTTTACAGTGAGAGCTGTCAAATACCAGCGTGAAAATTCCAGGGTTTATCACAGCTCATCAACATTTATAGCAGAGTACCTGGCAAATTGAAAGAAACCAAGCAGCTTATGTATGACATCTACTTTTGTGCTATTGTACACTTGGTGAGCAGGAAATTAAGTGTGTTTGCACACAAATAACTTTATCTAGTGAGCCCTCATTATGCTACAAGAATTGCAAGATTCATTGCCCTTTTTACAACAGTCATTATGAATTTATAAAATGCAATTTTACTTGAAATCTTTGATAATTAGATTTCATGTATTATCACCAAGTGGCTTATAGTTTACATTCAATAAGTATTTAAAAATTCTTGTTTATGAATGTGCAAAATTATTGGAACTATTCTTTCATTGTTTGGGAATTGTGAGGTTTTTTTTTTTCTTATTATTGTTGTTGCCTAAGTGTTTCATACCTCTGGAGCTAGAACTTCTTATAAATTATAACAAATTTGGTATAAGATTACATTTTTATATTTTGTCAATCAGCAATACATTCAGAGTAGTGTTATTCTCAGTAGTGTTGAATCTTTGTCTTGCAACAATTGGTTTATTGTTTTCTGATAGGATCCAAAAGTTATCTGGACTACATGTGGAAAATAGAATAAATAATCAAAACATATAATACATTTTGGAATTATATTGATTTATTGGTAAATAAACTAAAAAAGTTCTACGAATTGGAACAGGTTTTTCTATGCAGTCTATAAACTGACTCAGCAGAGAAAATCAACAGGGGTACATTAGAGTAATACACATTGAGAATAAAAGGAAGACAATCCTAAGTTTTAAAAAAATTCTACAGGAACAATGTAAAACATGACTGAAACATTTTTTCTTTCTTTCTTTCTTTTTTGGTATCCTACTAAAGATCAGAAAATTATCCCTCCTACCTTAAAAAACAATAAAAGGGGAGAAAGTGTAATATGATTTTTTTGAAGTAGTAATTCTCCACTGAGTCGCTGCAATCTGTTTCATGTACACTTGGACTTTTATTTTCCTCTCCTCCATAAAGTGTGCTACAAAACCATGGTGGTTTCCTGCTTTCTAAAATGCTGGGTTGCAGGAGCATTTATCATCACTGCCTCACTTGTTAACCTGCTCTGATATTTCTACATTTAGCCTTGTTTTTACAGTGTTTCAGAGGTGTCTGATCATCTTTCAAATAACTAGGTGAGAAGAAAATCGAGAGAGAGAAAGGGGTGGTAACACCATATAAGGAGTCATCACAGCTACTTGAATATGAGCGAATGAAACAGCTTATTCTCCTCCCAAATCATAGCAGCAGACCAAAGCAGTGTCACGGTCAGAACTCAATCAGACTCCGTATCGACACCTCACCCCCTCACTCCCATTCCAGGGAAAACACATTAGAAATTGAGTTGTGATAATTTAGTCCTATATTCCTATGTTTCCATTAAGAGACTCAACTGTAATTTAGGTATCAAATCTACTCAACAAGCATGTGCCTTGTAATTGACAACTTGGTTCTACCCACAGTCCTGAAGAAATAACTGTATGAAAACCTCTCCCAGTAGCCTGAAAGAGCTGGAAGCTCACATGTGCACTCAGGCTAGGTTTTAGCAAGGTGTTTAATCTAGGCAGCAGTTGTCATACCTCTGTAGGAAACATACACAGTTACAAGAGTTGCCATATTCAGGAAAGCCTAAAACTATGAGGTCCACATCATAACGGTTGCATATAGAGTTGCTCCTAGTCCAGATTCAGTTTAGAAATCCAGGGTCATTTTATCACAAGCAATTCAGCCTAAAAACATAGCTTACATTTTACCCTTATCAGATTGCCAGGAGAACAGAACTAGTGAGCTAATCAAAGGTCAGATTCTGCTGCAGCAAGGGAAATGGGTACCAACAGAAGTGAAGTTTAAACATATTTGCAATACCTGTGAGACAATCCAATGGAGATGGTATGTTGGTATTTGGGTAGTCCTGGAACTCAGATAGTTAATCTTGGCTGGAAATACACATTTGGGACTTATTTGCACATAAGTATTTTTCAATACTATAGGAATAATTACCTCATCTAAAGTGAGCAGAGGGCCCAGGATAAAGCTAACTCTAGTATTTTGAAATCTGATAGAAGTAGAGTGGCTCAAGAGCTAGGAGGAAAATCCATGAGAGTTCCATGTAGCAGAAGCCTGTAGAATAACGTGTCTTAAAGAAAAAGAATGGCTATAATCCCAGCTACTCAGAAGGCTGAGGCAGGAGAATCACTTCAACCTGCGGGGGGCGGAGGTTGCAGTGAGCGAGATCACGCCATTCACTCCAGCCTGGGCAAAAGAGTGAAACTCTGTCTCAAAAAGTAAAAGAAAAAAAAGAGAAAGAAAAGAAAAAAATGGGCCCAATTTTGGGAAATGATGCTGAGATGAGAATTAAAACTGTCCATTTTCTTTGGCTTGGCCAACCTAGAATTATCAGTGACTTAGAACATTTTTAGTAGAATGGGAGCGTACCAACTAGACTGATTTGAGTAGAAGAATTAATGAAAAGTAAGAAAATGGAAATAGCATAGCAGGACTCTTACAGTGGGAGGGCACCAGCTAGACTGATTTGAGTAGGAGAATGAATGAAAAGTAAGAAAATGGAAATAGCACATGTAGGCCTCTGAGCAAATTATTCTTGAGTAAAGTAACTGCATCTTTTAAAATCAATTTTATACAACAGTGTGATCTCACCTAACCATCGATCCCACCTGTATTCATCAGTTCTGGCTACTATAACAAAGTACCGCAGACTTGGTACCTTCTAAACAACAAAAATTTATTTCTCACAGTTATGAAGGCAGGAAGTCTGAGGGCGCCAGCATGACTGGGTTCTGCTGAGAGCCGTCTTCTGGGTTACACATGACCATCTCGTTGTATCCTTACATGGCCGAAATGGGGCAAGAGAGCTCTCTGGGGTCCCTATTATAGGAACACTAATTCCATTTGTGAGGGCCCCACACTCAGGACCTAATTACCTCCCAAAGGGTTCATCTTTTACTACCATCACATTGAGTGTTAGGATTTCAACATATAAATTTTGGGGGGGTACAAACGTTCAATCCATATCACCATTTTAAAGAGAATATACTTGCTTCTTTTGTAAGAGGTTCACATTTCTGGTCTTTGATTATTTTCTTTCCATTACTAATTCATGTTTACAACGTCTTAGGGATCTTCCTAGACCTTGCTGAATGGGGGCAGAGGCTCCATGTTTTCCCCAGCACTAAATTACCATAACATAAGGGCTAGGAGTTCTCACTGTGGCAGATGTCCTCATATTGCTGCTGCACTATTTTCTTTAAGCATCTCTCTGTCGTGCATTGGCACTCACTATGAATGGCCTTTGTCTTCCTTGTTTCCTTCTTTTCTGCCAATCATAGCATCACTTTCAGGGCTACCCTTCCTCTTTGAATACTTATCCTCTCCAAGAGAATTTGGTCTCCTAAATCCTTGGGAGCTCAACACAATCATAACAACACTTTTTAATGTAAATATTATATTAATCATGCTACAGGCATTACTAGACACTTTCTGTCAGGTTTTTGCTGACTACCTTGGCTACCATAATTGTATTGTCTAATGTATCTAATTGCCACTCACAGACCACTCCAAACTCATACCCACTACTGATTACAAAATTATCATTATTCCATCATTTAGTGTGATGGAATCCCTCAGTCTGCCCTGACTGTGTTCATTTACTAGTCTGCTTTAATCTGAGGAGCTCTGTAATCTGTAGTCTCAGGACAGATGAGGAGCCATTTATTGAGTTCTCCCAGTTTTGGTTGAGCTCAATTACCTACTTAGTTAAGTGTTTCAAAGATTATATTCCTAAGAAATAAACATCAGTGAGTTCCAAACTCTTTTGACTGTGCACCACTATCGGTAGACAAAAATGTACTTACATGTACTATTGCCTTGTGCACTGAGAATGGTAGAATGCATATGCTAAAAATAGAGATCAGATAATATGATAAAATTAATATGGGCATTAGGAGAAATACTTAATGTAGATGATGGGTTGATGGGTGTGGCAAACCACCATGGCATGTGTATACCTATGTAACAAACCTGCACATTCTGCACATGTATCCCAGAACTTAAAATATAATTTAAAAATTGGAAAAAATATATATATGATAAAGTTTTCTTCACTTTTAAAAGCTTTTTGTTTTTCCCAGTTATTGTTTATCTTACTCAGTACTCAGAGGTGTTCCTAATCTGAAGACTTATGTCTTCTTCATGGTGAATTTTCATCCATTATCTCATTAAATATTGTTATATACCATTCTCTGTATTTTCTCCTTTCTGAATTCATAGCATATGTATGCTGGACTTTCTGAATCTATCTTCCAAGTCTCCTAACTCTTTCATAGTTTCCATTTCTATATCTTTGCTTTGTGTTCTTTCATTTTGTCATTCTTTCTTCAGCTGTTTCTGATCTTCTATTCAATGTATGTGATTATGTTTTCTTTTTATTTCAATAATGACTTTACTAAATTCTAGGAAATGTAATGGTCATTTTCAAAATATCTGCTTCTTGTATCATTATCCCTTGTTCTTATTTTGTTATCAACTGTACATTTTTTGGGGGTGTTCTCATTCCATTCTTTCTTTTAAAAATTATTAAAAGTATTTATTGTAAAATTGTTTCTCATTATTTAATTATCCATATTTTGGGGAGGTAGATTCCTAAACTTGCTAAACATATGACATGTTTATCATTATTTTGGCCTTCTCAGTTACTCTGGGTTTCTTGCTTGTAAAGACATCTGTGTAAATCCACAGTAGTTTCATGGAGGCCTCAGCATTGGCTGTGTGGTGCTGTAGGGAAATTCAGCTTCGGAATATCATCCTATGTCTCTAATCTTCAGTTCCTACTTTTCCCCATGAATTCTTGTCTTTTTTTTTTTTTTTTTTTTTTTTTTTTTGGCATTTCCACTTGTATTCTCCAGAGATTTTTCTTTCCTAGAATTTAACAATAATTGTGTGTTAATTATTATAAGTATGTGCCCAGTATTTTTCATGAATTTAAAGCAGATGGAAGATAATTCAGCATGGGCTCGTGTTCAATGCACTCTCTTGAATCAGAAGCCTTTCCTTGGTTCTTGTCTCAGCTTTGCTATCAGTCTAATGATGAACCAAGGGAATAAAAGAAATTGAGGTTGAGTAGGGAAGTGACTCAGAGTCTCTTTAGAGATATCCAAACACCACATTTTCTAAGATGATGCTCTAAGTAGGCATGGGGGCCAGGGAGCATGTGTCTGTGGTCTGAAAACTGGATTGGCCATTATGAACATCTATTCTTAGCTCTGCTCTTGATTTTTGAAATAGTCTGAAGTAAAAACTGCTGTCTCAGCTCCCTTATTGATGCTTCTTACTAACCTCAAAAGACCTTTCCCCTCAATTCTATTTGATAATATAATCTGCTATGAAATTAAATGAGTTTTTAAGCCCCAATTTTCTTAACCCACAAAACAAGATCTTAGCTAAGAAAAGAAACTACCTAATTACATCATTTTTACCTTTTCTCACTTTATCCTGTGCAAACACAAAGAGAAACACATTTCTTTTATTTTTTTCCCTAGATCTCACTAGCCAACACTGGAAAAAAAAAAAAGTATTGTTTTCTTTTTTACTCTCTTTTCCAATCTCCTGAAGTGTTGTAGTCTCCAAATAGATTAAAATTTTTATTTAATTTTTACCTTAAAATACAACTGTTTAATAAAAACAGATTTTAAGGTTTAAAAATTGTTTTTAAATATTTAATTAAAAATTTTTTTCAAGGGTGTAAGAAAATTGAGCACTGAACAGAAAAAATACATTATAAATGTTTATAAAGTTAATAATTGAATCTACTTAGCAATGTAGGGAGAAAAATCATAGGTACTATAAAAATGTGAGTATTACATATTTATACAACAGCAGTAATGTTTCTTTTTTCGGTTTATTTAATTTTTAAAAATTATTATTTTTATTGAAAAATCATAATTGTATAATTTATGATTAATAAAATTTATGATATAATAAAAAACATACAATGTGATGTTTTTATATACGTATACAACGTGGCATAATTAAGTCAAGCTAATCAACATATCCATCATCTCACTTACCTATCATTTTTATGGGGAGACATTTGAGATTTATTCTTAGTTACTCTGAAATATATAATACATTATTACTGTCTATACTAACTCTGCTTGCAATAGATCTCAAAATCTATTTTTCTTGTCTGTCTAAAATTTTGTACCCTTTGATCAACAACTCCCATTGCCTCACTCCTCCCCACCAACTCCCTGCCTCCCTCAGCCTCTGGTAATCACAGTTCTACTCTGTAACTTCTACGAATTCAACTTTATTAGATTCCCCATATAAGTGACACCACATGGTATTTGTCTTTCTATGTTTGGCTTGTTTCACTTAGCATTACATCCTCAAGATTCATCCATGTTGTCATGAGTGACAGAAATTTTCTCTTTTTTAAGGCTGAATAGTATTCCAATGCATATACGTACCCTATTTTCTTTATCTATTCATACATTGATAGACACTTAGGTTGAGTCTATATCTTGGCTATTGTGAATGGTGCTGCAATGAACATAGGAGTGCAAATATTCCTTTGACATGTTGGTTTCAGTTTCTTTGAATACACATGTGAAAACGGGACTACTGTATTGTATGATAATTGAAATTTTAACTTTTTGAGTAACCTCCATACAATTTTCCATAATGGCTATACTAATTTACATTTCCACCAGCAATGTTTAAAAATTCTCTGTTTTCCACATCCTCTCCAACACTTAACTTTCGTCTTTTTTGTTAAAGCCATTCTAATAGATGTGAGGTGATATCTCATTGAGATTTTAACTTGAATTTCGTGAATGATTAGTGATGATGAGCATTTTCTCATATTCCTGTTGGCCATTCATATGATTTCTTTTGAGAAATGTGTGTTCATGTCCTTTGTCCATTTTTTAATGTGGTTATTTGTTTTCTTGCTATTGAGTTGTTTGAGTTTCTTATATTTTTTGGATATTAACCTCTTAACAGATCTATGGTTTGCAAATATTTTCTCCTATCCTGTGGGTAATTTCTGCACTTTGTTATTTGTTTCCTCTGCTGTGCAGAAGCTTGTTAGTTTGATGCAATCCTATTTGTGTATCTTGGCTTTTGTTGCCTATGCTTTTGGGGTCATATTTTAAAAAAAAGCATTGCTTAAATCAATGTCATGAATATTTTTCCCTATGTTTTCTTCTAGTAGCTTTATAGTTTCAGGTTTTATTTGTAAGTCTTCAATTCATTTTGATTATGTAGTGTAAGATTAGGGTCTAATTATATTCTTCCAGATGTGGATATTCAGTATTTTAAACACCATTAATTGAAGAGATTATCCTGTTCCCATTGTGTGTTCTTGGCAGCTTTGCCAGAAATCAGTTGACTGTAAATGCATGGGTTAGGCCCTTAGTTTTCTACTGTTTTCCATGGGTTGATGTCTTGATGTCTCTGTTTTTATGCAGGTAACGTGATGTTTTAATTACAATGACTTTATAATATGTTTTGAAATCAGGAGTGTGATACTACCAGCTTTACTCTTCTTCTTTTTTTTTTTTTTTTTTTTTTTTTTTTTTTTTTTTTTTGAGACAGAGTTTTGCTTGCTGCCCAGGCTGGAGTGCAACTGCACGATCTCGGTTCACTACAACCTCCACCTCCTGAGTTGAAGCAATTCTCCTGCCTCAGCTTCCTGAGTAGCTGGGATCACAGGCACCTGCCACCACACCCAGCTGATTTTTGTATTTTTAGTAGAGACAGGGTTTTACTACGTTGGCTAGGCTAGTCTCAAATTCCTGACCTCAGGTGATCCACCCGCCTTGGTCACCCAAAGTGCTGAGATTACAGGCATGAGCCACTGTGCCTAGCCCAGCTTTGCTCTTTTTGCTTGAGATTGTTTTGGTTATTTGGGTTTTTTTCTTTTGTGTGTGTGTGTGGTTCTATGCAAATTTAAGGACTTTTTTTCCATTTCTATGAAAAATGGCATTGAAACTTTGATAAGAATTTCTTTGCATCTGTAGATTGTTTTGGGTAGTATGAACATTTTCACAAAGTTAATTCTTCTAGTTCATGAACACACGATATCTCTTCATTTATCTTTGTCTTTTTCAATTACTTTCATCAATGTTTTATAGTTTTCAGTGTTCAGGTCTTTTACCTCCTTGGTTAAATTTACACCTGAGTATTTAAATTTTTTGTTGCTATTGTAAAGGGGATTATTTTCTTATTTTTCTTTTCAGATAGTCTGTTATTAGTATATAGAAATGCTACTAATTTTTGTATGTTAATTCTATGTTAAATCTATAACTTTATTGATTTCATTTACCAGTTCTAACAGATTTGTGATGGAGTCTTTTGGATTTTTTCATGTAAGATTATGTAATCAACAAATAGAGACAATTTCACTTCCTCTTTTGCTATTAGTATGCCTTTTATTTCTTTCTATTGCCTAATTCCTCCAGCTAGGACTTCCAATACTAAGTTGCAAGGAAGTGAAGAGAGCATCATTATCTTGTCTCCGATCTTCGAGGAAAAGCTTTCAAATTTTCACCATTGGGAATGATGTCAGCTACAAGTTTGTTATATATGGCCTGTGTTGAGGTGCATTCCCTTTATAGCTAATCTGTTGAGAGGTTTTATCATGAATAGTTGCTAAATTTTATCAAATGCTTTTTCTGCATCTATTGAGATGATCATAGGAAAGTTATCTCTAATTTTGTTAATATGGTATATCACATTTATTGATATGCATATATTGAACCATCTTTGCATCTTAGAAATAAACAAGATATGATCATGATGAATGGTTCTTTTAATGTGTTTTTGAATTTGGTTTGCTAATATTTTGTTGAGGATTTTTGTGTCTATGTTTATCAAGGATATTGGCCTATAACTTTTTTTCTTGTAGTCTAATTTTGGTCTCAGGGTAATGCTATCTTCATAAAATGAGTTTGGAAATATTTCCTCCACGAGTTTTTTGGAAGAGTTTCAAAACACTTAGTATTAGTTCTTCTTTAAATGTTTAGTAGAATTCAGCCATGAATCCATCTGGTCCTGTGCTTTTTTTTTTTTCCTACTGTTTCAATCCCTTATTTGTTATTGGTCTGTTCAGATTTTCTATTTTTCATGATTCACTCTGCTGAACTGTGTGTCTAGGAATTTATCTGCTTCCTCTAGTTATCCAATTTATTGGTCTATAATTCTTCATAGTAGTTTTACTATTCTTAGAAGTAATTTGTTTTTTTTTTAAAAAAACATCAATTAAATAATAAATGGGAAAGAAATTGAAGTGTATTTACATGTGTGCTATGCTTATATACCATTTTGGTAGAAAGACATTCTTTCTGTATTATAACATGCCAGTGGTGTTTTCTTTACCTTTTAAATGGTGTGAGAGATAAATTCACCTAACATATTATTTCATCCAAATGAAAGTTCTTAGGTACCAACAAAGGTTATCCACACATTTGTCACGTATGGTTTTTAAACACCTTGCCTCTCTTGAGTGAGATGGAGAATGAGAACGCTGGGACCAAAAGTGAGATTGGGCTGATAAGAGCTAGTTTAGAAAGAACTCAACAAAAGCCTCTGAAGTGTGATCCAGACCAGCAGCTCTGTCCAGTGATTTTGCCAGCTAAGGCATTATATAAAAACACACAATGTCGAATACATTTAGAAAACACAGTAGATTAGGCTGGACACGGTGGCTCACGCCTGTAATCCCAGCACTTTGGGAGGCCAAGGCGGGTGGATCACAAGGTCAGGAGATCGAGACCATCCTAGCTAACACAGTGACACCCCGTCTCTACTAAAAATATAAAAAAATAGCTAGGTGTGGTGGTGGGCACCTGTGGTCCCAGCTATTCGGAAGGCTGAGGCAGGAGAATGGCTGTGAACCTGGGAGGCGGAGCTTGCAGTGAGCAGAGATCACGCCCCTGCACTCCAGCCTGGGCAACAGAGGAAGACTCCGTCTCAAAAAAAAAAAAAAAGAAAGAGAGAAAACACAGCAAATTAAATATGCATGTTTATCTCTATCTCCTTCCCAAACAAAGGGGGGTGGCAGTTAAAAAAACATAAGAATTATGGTAATTTGAAAGAGGACAAAGATACATCAATGAGTATCTGAAAGATAAAGAGTAGATGAACAAATGAATGGTAAATGACTTAAAAGAGCAGCAGAACCTGAAAACCGAGGATCTGGAGAGGAGAATACTGATGAAAAGAAAGACAATCATTTCAGACAGAAATCTGAGAAAAAGCATAAAGTTTAGAAACACCAAGTATCATGGAAGATTCAAGGAGGAGACAAGGTGGAAATCAGGAGAGCATCAGTCTATGACTCAGATCAGTTAGATCCACATGGCTCTTCCTCCAGGCCATACAACTGGGCAGAAATTTTACCCCCTAAAACTGAAAGTTGAACTAAGGTTTTCCTACAGAGAAGTTGATCCAGGAGGAGCATGCATACCATGGAAATTGAAGGTGGACAAATGCCACTAAACAGTAAAAATGTCTGCTCTTTTATTGGCTTAGTTCCTTTAATGCTAGAAGCTAAACAGGAAAAAGACTAGAATATTCTTTTTTGGATAGTCTAAAGAACTCCTGAGAAAAAAGAAAAAAAACCTTCCACCAAACAACCTGGGGAGGTGTCTACCTCAGTAAGCAGACACATTTGCCACCTGATCACCTTGCAGTGAGTCCCAAAAGTTAATAAACTACATTCTCAAGTGCATCCTGTCAAAGCAAACCAGAAATGAATAGTAGTTAAAGTGGTAAAAACAGATTTTACTCAGGAACTAATGCAACTGGGGAAAAGAGACCTCAGTATAGAACTTGGCTCAATTCTAAATTCATCGTAGATAACTGAGGACTTACAGTCAAGGAGCAGGGCAGGGGTCAGTGTATAAAAATTACTAAGAGGGGACGGGGTAGAACAAGATGGAAGAATAGAAGGCTGCACTGATAGTACCCTCTGCAAGGACACCAATTTAACAACTATGTACACAAACAACACCTTCATAAAAACCAAAAGTCAGGTGACTAATCACAGCAACCGGTTTTAACATCGTATTGTTGAAAGAGGCACTGACAGTGTTGAATTACCAATGCCACCCCTCCTTCATCCCCAGCAGCATCTGGGTGGGTGCTGCAGAGAGAGAACCTGTGCACTATAGATAAAGAGAGTGCAACAACTGTGAGACACTGCATTGAATGCATTGTAGCCCTGTCACAGCAAAAATCAAAACTCGGTTTCTCTCAGCTGATGCCCACCCACGGAGGGAGTATTTAAACCAGTCCTCGCCAGAGGGGAATTGCTCTTCCCAGTGGTTAGAACTTGAGCTCTGGCAAGTCTCGCAACTTCAGGCTAAAGTATTCCCATCCTACAAGAAATGTGAAAGGGGACTACTCCAATTAGAAGGAAAGGATGTTAATGAGCAATAAGAAATCATCTGAAGGCACAAAACTCACTGTAATAGTAAGTACACAGAAAAACACAGAATATTAAAACACTGTAACTCTAGTTGGTAAACTACTCTCAACTTACATATAAAGATTAAATGATTAAACAAACAACATAATAACTACAACAACTTTTCAAGACTTTTCCTTCCTTCCTTCCTCCCTTCCTCCCTCCCTTTCTTCCTTTTTCCTTTTCTTCTCTCCTTCTCTCCTACTTTGACAACCAAGACTCCAAGCACCTGGCTCAAACCCAGAACAATGCCACATAATTTAAATCTGGATATATTTCCCACCTAAAATGTAATTGGCAAATGTAATGAGCTCACAATTTAAAGCTGCAAATTGAATGATATATTTAGGCCTATGACAAGATTCATTGTTGAAGCATGTATGTCTTTATCTGTTAAAACTGTGATGCTTCGCCATCCCTTAAATTTTAGAAACAGGAAGTTAACTCTTCAAGTATCAATGGCAACATCTGATCTGCCTTGGCTGGTTTCTGGACCATTTGGAGAGTATGGCCTAAGAATTGGGAAAACCATCTATTTTCTTCATTCTCTAACTATACTGTTTTTCTCATGACTTTAGATTTCCTGGCTACAAAACACAGCAACAGATTTTAAGGGGACAAAGAAGCATTGGAAATAGCATTGGAAATGGCTATATTATTAAATTTTCATCCAAGTGGATTTCTTTGGAAGTCTTTGAATAATTGAAGTAGGCACTTAAAAAATAATTGAACAATCTATACCATCATTTCTATATAATAAAATAACATAAAATCTCATCTCAGAATAGGCTTGCCATGTTGTTCTATTTCAGAAATGACATTGAAGTACCTTAAGGCTCTGCTTTTTAAGAAGCAATAATGGTTTGAAGGTGATGGTATTTGTTAGCAACGTGCTGGATTATTAGAGTTGATAATCTTTACGTTGGCCTAAATTGCTCAGTACTCAGGGGATTCTTTAGTTGACCAACAAAAGAAAGACAGATCATTGTCGGTACTAATATAAATCTAAGTTATCTCTCCATTATAAAAAAGATAACTGTTTTACCTCATATAATGAAATTTTTTTTGCTCTTTCTAGGGAATACGTGTATTTAGAAAAAACTTATGGTTGATTCAAACAACCACATCAAGTTTGTGGATAATCTAAAATAATAAATAAATTATAAGCCTCTCCTATCTATATTCTTAACATTTTATATGATATTTTATGAAATGATTTAAGTGTTTTACTTTCTAAAGCATTTTTATTGCCTAAAAAAATCTGCAAGTAAAGAAATATTCTTGGTGGTTAGGGAGACTTTGCTTGGTATTAAAAATTAGTATCTAAATTAGCCACCAAGTGGAAAATCTATAGACAGATAATTGAGGATTAACAGTATTTCAAAATAATAAAGGAGAAATTCTAACATCTTGGGCCTTTAATGAATCAATTTGCAATCACTTTTGTGCTAAGATTTCTATAGCACAAAACAAAGTAATGACTTGCTCCCTCATACAAATGGATAGCACGTGTATCATCCTTTCTTAGTGCCAATTCTGAGAAATGCAACAAGTAAACTGGTAGTATTAGGTTGGTGCAAAAATAATTGCAGTTTTGCCATTACTTTTTATGGACAGAACCATTCCATACTCAAGCATCCTCAGTAGAGGGAAGGGCACATAGTGAAGCAGTCCACAGAGGTAACTCCATTAATTACCATTATACAATGACTTGGGTTCCCCTCCCCCTGCCCCCATCCTTCCATGTAAATTTACGAGAGGCCCCTTCCTCTTTTTAAATTTCAAACCAATCTACAAACCCTCAGGAAACCCATGAGAATTGTGGTTGACTGCCACAATTACTACTTGAGACCATCACTACAACAGTTACTACTTGAGATCGCCATTACAACAGTTACTACTGTTACTACTTGAGACCATCATTATGAGAATGAATGAAGGGACAAATGTAGAAATGAAAACTTAAGGCAAATGAAACTGTTTTAAAGGAAGGGTCCAGGGGAAGAAGGAGAGCTCCCTGCTTCTAGTGAGCAAAGGCAGCCCCTGAGCTTCCACAGCCCTTCGTATTTATTGGGTAGCAAGAGCAGGGAGGAGGAAGTAACTTGTAAGCTTCTTAATTGTTAACAGGTTCATATTATTACTAACAGGCTTCAGATGTACCTAATCACAAGACACACTGTGCTTGGGGCATGACTGCCCTCTGCATTCTTACTGGGTGGCAGACACAGTTTGTCAGTTTGCCAACATTCTGTATTTATGAGAAACAGTTTGCTGTTTACTCATGTAGCTTCCAGTAGTGTACTGAGTTGATCACACCCCTCATTCTTTCAGCCTCCAACGTATCTCCCTTTTTGTTTTTGAATTAATTGAGAAAGGCAATTGCAAAATGTGCAGCCTTCAATTTGTACTGTACAGGTGGGTCCACTAAATGCCATGGGTTGTGATAGATAAATCTCTCTCCGAGTTGTACTTCCAAACCCCTGATTCTCTCGTTTCTCCTTTCGTGAAGAAGGGTGCAATTTACAGGGAATAAACAACAGTTGAGCAACATATTCTCCTGGTTCAAAAACCCAAAGGTCTTGTGACATTACCACTACTACCTGAATTTCTCCTTCACAATCAAAATCAACAACTCCTGGGACTACAGTAATGCCCTGTAAGTTAAGATGACTTTCACCCAAAATTAATCCCATGTATCCTGTTGGCAAAGGTCCCCAAACACCAGTGGGAATCTTAGTGAGTTTGTCTCCTCCAACTAATGCAACCTGTTCTCTGGGAGATCTAATCCTGCGCTTCCACGTGTTCTGCAATCCACGTTTGCATTCTCAAAAGCTAGAGCCAAAGTCAAAGCTAGCATTTCTGCAGCCATGGAAGAAGACAGTACAAGCCAATTTTCATCCTCCCTCTCCTGTTCGCCACCCTTGATAGGTGCTGTAGGTGGGGCAAAAAATTATCTCAAACACTGAAATAATAACAAAAAGATGGTACATACCAAACTCCAAACAAAAAAAGAGAAAAGAAATAACAAAATTCTTCCCCATGTTACCCTGATTCAAAAACTTCCTGTTCTTTGTACCTCTAGGGCACTGACCAGTACCTTTTTAGAGCACTGACCCTATGCTGCTGCCAGGAGACTTGTAACGGGGTTTCTCATTCATCTGGTTGGTTTTAGTTTTTTCCGTTCCAGCAGACCTTCCTCGTTCAAGTCCCTGTAGGACCCTATCTGTCCCTGTCTGTCCCTGCAAGTTTCTGCTGGCTTCTGCTAATCTCTGCTGGTCTTTGCTAGTCTCTGCTAGTCTTTATCTATCCCAATCTGTCCCTATCTGTCCGTATGGTCCCTGTTAGTTCCTGTGAATTCCTGTAAGTCCCTGTCTTCCCTACCTATCTCTATTTGTCTCTGTCTTTATTTATTTCTATTTATCTCTATTTATCCCTATTTATCTCTATTTGTCCTTGTAGGTCTCTTCAGGTCTCTGTTTGTCCCTGATGTCCCTGGTTGTCCCTGTTCAGGTGCCACTTGTGGCTGTCTGCCACAAGTACTATTTGAGACCGTCACTCCGACAGTTACTACTTGAGACCATCATTACAAGAGTTACTGCAGTTACTACTTGAGACCATCATTATAACAGTTACTGCTGTTACTAATTGAGACCATAATTACAAGACTGAATGAAAGGACGAGTGTAGAAATGAAAACTTAAGACAAAAGAAACTGTTTTAAAGGAAAGGTCCAGGGGAAGAAGAAGAGAACTCTCTGCTTCTAGTGAGCAAAGGCAGCCCCTGAGCTTCCACAGCCCTTTGCATTTATTGGGTAGCAAAAGCAGGGAGGAGGAGGTAATGATTGGTCAGCTGCTTAATTGATAACAGTTCACATTATTACTAGCAGGCTTCAGATATACCTAATCACAAGAAACACTGCGCTTGGGGCGTGACTGCCCTCAGCATTCCTTCTGGGTGTCAGACGCAGTTTGTCAGTTTGCCAACATTCTGCATTTATGAGAAACAATTTACTGTTTACTCATACAGCTTCCAGTGGTATACTGAGTTGATCACGACCCTCATTCTTTCGGCCTCCAACAGAGAAGGAGTATCTTCCACTCTTGGAGGAATCCCGAAACTCAGGATGACATTGTCTCTTGTGTGTGGATGTCTTTGTTTGACCGATAAGGGATAACACGCAAGAGAAAACTGGAGAAGCAATGATTGTTAGTGCTGTAGCTTGACAGATGAAATGAATGGCATTTTTCTATGTGGCGATATGTGTATGTAATGATTCATAACACAAAAATATATCTACAAAAGAATGTGCCATATCTGAGACCATGTAAGATTTTCTCTTTAGGTGTAATACTTCTTGCCACCTCGTTAATCTGCTGAGAGTGAAGTGTGTGTGCAATTTGTAGGCTCATTCTCTGCTGATAATTATTGAAGTACAATACAGATTCCTCTGGACTTACAATGGCATTACACATGAATAATATCTGTACATAACCCCATCATAAATCCAGGCATGTACTGTACACGTATCACTTTCCCACCATCATAAAATAAAGAAATCACAAGTTGAACCATCTTAAGTGGAACCATTGTAAGTTGGGAACAATCTGTACATTATCTCATTTGATCCTCACCACTTTGGGAGAGTGTGCAGAAAAAAGTTTATATAGCAGACCTGATTGCTATCCTTAGAAAGGCTTCATTACAAGGTTTACCTTTGACTGGCATCTAAAAATCTGAATTTCAGGCATGTCCTCACCATTCCCAGAATTAATAAGAATGGCTCAATGTGCCTTAACTATTTGGACAAATAATGTGGTTTATGTTGAATATCTTAACCATCTGGGCGTCTAGAATTTGATACATGCCAGGTAAAGTCTGCCTCCCTGATCAGTCCCTATTGAAAACTGGGTGCTGATAATCTAATGAGCTTTTCTGGTTGGCAACATCTTATATGTGTTGTCTCCATTTGTTGCTGAGAGGATTAAACATGTGTGACTCCACTGGGAAAGGACTCTTGGAAGCTTGCACCTGGCTTCTCCCAGACTTTGTCCATGTGCTTTTTTTTTCTGATTTTTCTTTGTACTCTTTCACTGTAGTTATATCTTAGCTGTGAATGTGACCATATGCTGAGTCCTGTGAGTCGCCGTAGCAAATTGTTGAACCCGAGGTTGGTCTTGAGGACACCAACACAGAGAGTAAATACTTCTATTATCCACATTTTACAGAAGAGAAAATTGAAGTACAGAAAGGTTAGGGAGGTCCGAGTGTTTCCATCAAGCCTTTTATAAGGGTCAGATATGATTCTGGGGAGACATGGTACTTAATACCTTAAACTTCCACTGCTTTTGAGATGTTTCCAAAATGTAATTTCCACAGATATTCATGTTTTTCTGTCAATGACAATGTTCTTCCCATTTCCTGCTGCAAATATATATTTGTATATAAAATATGTAAATATAAATTATATATACAAATTTTACATGCCCCTCCACACACACACACACACACACACGCACACACACACATATAATGTACCGGCAACACAAGAATAGGTGAAATCTGAGCCAGATTTAGTCTGCTACCTGCTTTTGTACAACCTGAATGCCAAGAAAAATTTCATAGCTTTAACCGGTTGAGAAAAAAGGCAACATTGTGTAACACATTAAAATCATGAGAAATTAAAATTTAAGAGAGTTTGTATATAATGCTTTATTGGAAAATATGCATTCTCATTAGTTTTTGTATTTCTATGGGTGCTTTCATGCCGCAATGGCAGGTTTGAGTAGTTGAAACAGAGACCGTATCACCTTCAAAGCCCTTTATAGAAAAAGTTTGAAACCCCCTCCTCTAGACCCTTCATGTTCAAGGCCTTCCTTTCCTAGCCAACCTTGTGCAACTTATACTGTTTTTATCTCCCACATATTATTTTTCTAGCCCTGTGATCCTGAAAAAACTCCCTAATCTCCTAAAATCTGGAGTCTATATATTTCTGGCCCTCTGAACTTGGAGAAAATTTACTTCTTTTCTCTGGGCTTCAGTTCTTCCATCTGAAAAATGGGAATAATATGTTACCCTAACAGTATAGAAATGGTACTTATTACTAGTAGTAATTGTAGTTTCTATAATACCTAGTATTTATCTCCTAGTATAGAGTTTATTGTAGATTATGAATAAACATTTAAAAACAGAAACAAGTTTATTAGCATGGTACAAAAGAAAGTAATCAGGATTCTGGAATCAGAAGACTTAGATACAATTCCCATACCAGTCACTCCTGATTGAGAAAATTTGGGCCAATTTCTTACCTTCTTTGTGTGCCGGCTTCCTTGTTGCAAATAGGCCTGTGACATTTGCCTGGGTTCTGTTTAAAGGGTAAATCAAAGAATCAGGTGCATATTTTCACAGCTCCTTGGTCTGAAGTGGTACCCAGGATCAAGATGTCCCTCCCATGATTCTAATCTCCAGCTCCCTTACACCATAGTCACTTCCAAACTCTGGATTTCTTAGCATTGAGTTTGCTTCCAAAAAAAGTTAAAAAAAAGTTAAAAAAAAAAAAAAAAAAAAAAAAAAAAACCTCATCTGGGCATTAGAAGTCATTCTGAAGAGGCTGTCCTACATCTCAGTGCAATTTCCTACTTATCCACTCCAGACTATAGCCTGCTTTCATCAGATTGCGACTGACCTAATTTGTAAAGACTTCGGTGAAAAGAGGCTCATTAAAAGCCTTCATCTCTTTAGCAGCCTCTCTTTCCTCCCTCAAATGATCTAGGTCAGAATGGCCCAATAAAAATAGCTGGGAAAATTACAAAGTCACTCAAGACTCTGCCAGGAGTAGAGACTTTAAGAACTGGTGACAGACATATACTGTCTAGCAGTAACATGGGAGTGGGTTGCATGGCTTAGGGACATACAAAATGCCTGACAAAGTATAGCAATGGCTCACTACTATTCCACTCTCATCTCATGATAGGCTGGCCATGTTGTTCTGGTTCAGAGATGATATTGCAGTGACTTAGCACTTTGCCTTTTAAGATGCAATAATGGTTTAAAGGTGATGGTATCTGTTACCAAAGTGCTGGATTGTTAGAGAATTGATCTTTAGCTTGGTCTCAATTTCTCAATTCTCAGTGGATTTGTTAGCTGAGCAACAAAGGGCTTGACATAGATACAAAATAAGCAACCATAAGTAATAATAATTCATGAGTTTAAAGCGAAAAGCTTTTACTATGGATATTATCCAATATTTGGTCCCTTACCGGAACATATAATCATACAGAGTTAACATCTAGATTTTAAAATCTTAATTTAAATAACTATGTCACTTTTCTAGAAGCCATCACCCTTATAATCTTAATTACCTAAAACATCATTAATAAGTTGAAAGTATATGAAATAGGAAGGCCTTTCAGTGATTAAAACAGATGTCATAAAATGTATTTACTAAAGCTGATGTACTTTAATTAATTAAACATTTCTTGAAGCCTCACTCTGTTTTAAGAATGATTATAATCAACTTAGCTAAATCACTCTTCAGCTAAAGGAAAATAAACAGCAAAGTGTAAAGAGGTGTGTATTAGGCTATTCTCATACTGCTATGAAGAACTACCTGAGACTGGGTAATTTATGAAGAAAAGAGATTTAATTGACTCACAGTTCCACAGGCTGTATAGAAAGCATTGTTGGGGATACCTCAGAAAACTCACAGTAATGGCAGAAGGGCAAAGGGGAAGCAAGTACCTTCTTCACGTGGCAGAGCAGCAGAAAGGGAGTAAAGGGTGAAATGCTACACACTTTGAAGCAAACAGATCTCGTGAGAACTCACTATCATGAGAACAGCAAGGGTGAAGTCTCCCCCCATGATTCAATCACCTCTGACAAAGCACCTCCCCCAACACATGGGGATTACAATTTGAGACGAGATTGGGGTGGGGACACAGAGTCAAACCATATCACCAAATGTTCATTGACAGAAGAATGGGTAAACAAAATGTGGTATATTCATATAATATTATATTATTCCATCTTAAAAAATAAGAAAATTCTGATACATGATACAGTATAAATGAAAGTTCCAGACCCATGCTAAGTGAAATAAGCCAGTCACAAAGGACAAATATTACATGATTCAATTTATATGAGGTGCCTAGAGTAATCAAATTTATAGAGCCAGAAAGTAGAGTGATGGTTGCCAGGGGCTAGGAGAGGGAGGAATGAGGAGGAGTTAGTGTTTGATTGGTATAGTTTTAGTTGAGGAAGATGAAAAAATTCTGGAGATAGATAGTGGTGATGTTTGCATAATAATGTGAGTGTACTTAATGCCACAGAATTGTATACCTAAAAATGGTTTAAAATGGTAAATTTTATGTTGTGTATATTTTACCACGGTAAAAAAGCTGTAACACTCAAACACAAAAGCTTAAAAACATAGATGTCTAGTTTAGTGAGTGTAGGTATAAATAGCTATGAACATACCAAAAGCTTCTTCAAAATATCTCTTTGTGATATACAGTTCAATAGGCTAATAATAATTTTGCGTTATAAAATTGATTAAATTATATTGGTCCTTAGTACTCTGCTGAGAAGGAGAGAGAGAGAGAAAAAGAGAGAGACAGAGAGAGCAAGCATGGACTTTAAAAATGTTTATTTGAAATCATTGAAATTAAACATGGTGTTACCTTAAAGAGGAAAATTCTATATTTTAGAAAATAACCCTATATGTTCATTACATATGAGTATTTGCCAATACTTGTCAAAACAACTAATACATCACCTAGAATATAGAAACTAATTATTAAATGTTGGTTACATTTGTTATATTTTTAACAGAGAAAAGAATCTAGTAGAATTTATTTCTTTCATTTAATTTTCTATTAAAGCATTGTCTCAAAATTTGGGAAAATGCATTTGTTATGATTGTCAGTTGATATTATAATGAAGCCAAACCATTTTAGAGGGATACGAGCAGAAGTTTTTCAGTTCTGAATTCTGGTGAAAACCTTCCTTTCAATAGGAATTAAAATGATTTTTGCCCAAACATTAGCCAAGAAAAATGCCCTGAAAGCAATATACTGGGAAAGGTTCTAAACTCTCAATAAAAAAGCAATCAAAATCAAAATGCCATCTCCCAGGGTCAAGGACCAATGAGTCACCCATTGAGAGGCTCTCTGAGTTCCAGGACACAGAAATGTCCTTTTGAATATAACATCAGGATTTAAAGTTCCACTTGGGTACTTGTGAGGCTGATGTAGCTGTACCAGAGTGGGTTTTTTTTTTTTTTTTCATTTATAATATTTGCTTTTTTTCTCTTCTAATAGAAATTGGTATGATGACATTTTGCAGCCAGAGGTTGGGCACAGAGAAAAAACATAGTTCAGGGTTTAAAGCATTAAGAAGACTTTTAATCTCACTCTTGTGGAAATTCAGTACTGTTTAGTTTATTCCTTTACTTGTTTAAGGATTTAAGAAAATGTCTAGGTCCATTGTTAAAAGTATAGCATAGTGGGCCAGGCACGGTGGTTCACGCCTGTAATCCTGGCACTTTGGGAGGCCAAAGCAGGTGGATCACCTGATGTCAGGAGTTCAAGACAAGCCTGGCTAATGTGGTGAAACACCGTCTCTACTAAAAATACAAATATTAGCCAGATTTGGTGGCGGGCACCTGTAGTCCTAGCTACTCGGGAGGCTAAGGCAGGAGAATCGCTTGAACCTGGGAGGTGGAGGTTGCAGTGAGCTGAGATCACACCACTGCACTCCAACCTGGGTGACAGAGCAAGACTCCATTTCTAAATAAATAAATAAATAAAACAAACAAAATTGTAGCATAGTGGAAATATAAGTTGAAGCATTAAAGTATACTAATACTGTTTCTAAAAGGAGTCAAATTAGTATGTACTTAATGAGTTAATCAGAAAAATACCCTCCCAAATTTATAACTGTCAATGAAGAGAGTTCTGAAGAAATAATGAAGACCTAATTTGTAAAATAGAAGAAAAAATAAAGGAATTAAAAAAGCTTGGACTTAGAAATCCAACAACTCTTTCTCTGTCTGCCTCACCTAATACTTCCTGAGTATTTAGTCTGTCCATTTGTATATCTGTAAAATGGGAATTATATTGACTCTACAGAGTTGTTATAAGGATTAGAGTTAATATATGTAAGTGATTGTCAGACAGCAGCCTTTAACAAATGGTCACAATGACTGTGATCTCTTCCTATGAATGTAATGCTATAATGCATTAGCTAGATCTCCCAGAACTGGACTTCTGCCTGCATAAGAGCTACCCAGCATACTGAAGATGAGTCAGATAATACTTTTGGAATCATACATATGGAGCAAAACCAACAGTTATCTGTTCATCACCTGTGAAACAACTTCCTTCAGGATCCTAAGGTGCAGGGGGACCCTGAAACTCAGCAAGTACTCTCCAACAGCTTCTGAAAAAGCTGGGCAAAGCAGGGATGCTATCTTCTGAAATTATCCTAGTCAGTGTCTGAAATGGAAGGTGCAAGTAAATAACAAGTATGATGTGGTTCAAGTAACTGCCACCACGCCTGAAAGGAAACTGAAAGGAACTGAAGCTGTGTCTGGAGCAAGGTCAAAAGAAAGGAGAGAAGCTTCTGAGGCACTGCTTTGCCCTCTGGGATGAGCGCCTTAGCCACAGCCTCCTTCCCTTCTCCCTTCTGGCATGGACAGCAGGGTGTAGGCCCTTATGAAACATGAATAGGTCAGGCCTTCATCTGGATATTTGGGCCTACCTAAAATAAAGACTGACTTTTTCACTCTTTAATTGGATATTCAGAGCCCAAGCCATGTGAATAAGAACCTAAGTAACAGTGTTTACAGTGTAAGGACATGTGATGAGCTACCAGTTATTATGCCCATTTTCTAAATTTTGATGTGAAAATGAAAAGTCCTTCAAGATGACTTTTTTTTTTTTTTTTTTTTTTTAAACATGGAACTCAGATACGTCAATAAAAAAAGATATACTTCTTCTGGCTTAAGTGAATTCTTTCAATGGGTCTTTTTCTCTGCAGTTGTTTACAATCTCCTTCCTAACATTAGAATGGAAATGCCTAATCTAGCTCCATTTCCAGCTCCCAGCATAGCCTGGAACATATTCACTGTTTAGTGTGTAATTTCTGAATGAATGAGTCCTGAATCCAAGTTGTATTATCCAAGAACAGACATCGTCTTTGTGGGTTATCTCTGTGCCACATGATTCTTAACATACTCACAAATCTAGGAAGATGGTTTCAATATAAAGAATTTGAAAGCTTCCCATATATTATTCCATTAACCCTTACCAGCAGGATACTTAAGAGCACAAACTATAATACATTAGTCTGATACCACACTAAAGGCAGAACCTATGAAAGCAATGTGATTTGGCCATCTTTAATCAGTGAAACCATTAATGAAATAACAAGAGGAAAAAAACAAAGTTATTGGCCATGTAGCTGGAAGCAAAGTTAAAGAGGATGGCCCTTTCTTGCTGTTAGAGCCTCAGAAAATTAGGAACACTGTAGAAAACTACAGGGCAAAAGGTGTTTATGTCAAAAAATATTTTTAAAAATCTGACTAGGCCATTTCTTCTCTTGTTTTCTTTAATTTTGGTTTAAAAAATACGTCATATTTACCATCGTAACAATTTTTAAGTGTACCATTCAGTAGTGTCAATAATATCACATTGTGTATCAGCAATTACCAGAACTTTTCCATCTTGTAAAACTGAAACTGTACACATTAAACAGCTCCCATTTCCCCTCCACCCCAGCACTGGCAGTGGCCATTCTAGTTTCCATTTCTTCAAATTTAATTATTTGAGATATCTCATATAAGTGGAATCATACAGTATTTTTTTTTTTTTTTTTTTTGCGGTTTACTTCACTTAGCATAATATTCTCAAGGTTCATTCATTGGACAAGTTCATTTGAAGATCAGTTTCTACGTACATCATTTAAAGCTTTAAGGATGTCAATTAAAGTGAACCTGACATGATCTTAATCTTATCAGAACAAAATACAAATCTCAAATACTTAGGCTTAAAGGAGAACTTACAAAGCAAGCACAAAGTTTACAGTAGGTTAACAAAATTCAAAATAATTCCACTTACTTGAGAGATCAGGTGAAACAATCAGTGAGTTTTGCACTACCTATGAGATTAAGCAAGAAAGAACATTGGACCAGATGAGAAATGACCTGAGTTCAAGTTCTGGTTCCCCAATTAACCAGAAGGGTGAGATTTAGCAAGTTATTGAATGGTTCTGAGCCTTGAGACCCCATCTCAAAAGGTTGTCGTTGTAAAATAAAATATATGCCATATTTTCATAATACATAAAGTGTTTTATGAGTGAAATAAAAATTATTTTTAAAGTAATTTTTTAATGTTATTGCTTAATGAGTACAGAATTTCAGTTTGGCAAGATGAAAAATGTTCTGTGGATAAATGTCAGTGATGGCTGTACAACAATGTGAATGTACGTAATGCCACTGACCTGCACACTTAAAAATGATTAAAATGGTAAATTTTACATTATGTATATTTACAACTATTAAAAATGTTTAAAATATGATAATATTTCAGTCTTAAAAAGTAATTGCTGAATCAGATGAAATATTTTAGAAATAGCAATTTACATTCGTTTTCTATTTAGATTTTGAATTGCCATTTTTGGTCCTCCCCTATCCAAAATATTGTCAACACCACAACACACACAAAATTAAATGGCCTAATTTTACTGATCTTGGTATTCTCATACATATTTTTAAAGGCTCCAAATGCATTAATGTAGAATTCTTCTCATTTTGAGGAGGCAATTATTGATCTCACCATCTAATATGTAAGAAAATAGAAGCAAAAACGTGTTAAGGGACTTGCTCCACTTTAGGAATCCAGACTGCCAGTTATGACCCCAAAAATGTAATACCCATTTTTATATGAACATTAGGGGTATAGGGGGCTGCAGCTATATGTATGATTTTCAAAACTTAAGCAGATTGACTTGGTTAAGTAAATTCTTGTACTCATAAAGTCTGTGACTTAAGATCCTGGAACATGCACACACACACACACACACACACACACAAACTGTATTCTAAAATATTTTTGCACATGTTCATTGAACAATTAGGACCAAAATAGGTGAGCCAAGTTTAAGTTACTGTATGCATTAGTCACACACCTTTAGTTTTGAACAACTTTTTGCAAAGTGTTTATCCTTACATTTCTAGGCTTTGAAGTCCAGCAGCTTTTTCTTTTTCCAATCATTGATTTGATCAACATTTAGTAAGCAAAAACTGTTGCCAAATATTATTGTATGCCTTATTAAATTGTTTAAATGGCCCTTAGATGAAATGCTCATTAATACAAAATATCTAAATGGTAAGCTTGCTTTTGGGAGAAACATATTGCTCACAAAATTTTAAGAACTCTGTCCTGAGGGTTATTTTAACATCTTGACTTCAGGAACTGCCCAGGTAATCCCAACCTGTGTTTAGGTAACAGAGTGATCACAGTCTGCAGTCCGCACATCTTCTATTGCAGAAGTCTTTGCAATTACACTGACATATGAGAAAAATAAATTCCATCTACTGACATGCTAAAATATTGTTCTTAATCCAATAGCCTTGGAAATAACATTCAGGTCCTAAATTGAGATTTGTTCCTGCTGAATTCAATTTTCAGTTTCATGTCCCACCTGCTAAGAAACTGCTAAATCCTTGTAGGCAATTAAACAATAAATAAATAAAACTTCATAAGAAATGAAAGTAAAGACCAGAACCATTTTATAGATAGAGGATAGGAAGGTATAAGCAAGGATAGGTGAGATTTCATTTATTCAGTTCGTCAAGAATTTGCTAGGTTAACTCATAACTTATTCATTGAGAACTTAGTAGGTATTAATCATTATCCAAATGTTTCACACCAATTATTTCATTTAATTCACACATAATTTTATGAAGATGGATACTATTCTACTTCTGTTTTTAGGTAAGAAAAAAGACATCCAAAGAGGCCAAGTAACACACCCAAAATCACACAGTATCTTAGAGTGAAAAAATGTCTTAAAGGTCATTGAGCTCAAATCCTGTGTCAATGCAGATGTTTGGAAGATAGCCATGAGCCTTTCTTTATAAACTTCTACTGAAGAGGATGAGTTTACTACTTAAAAAATCACATTGAAGAAAATTTCTTTCCTTACTTTCAGTTAGCCAAAACCTTCATCCTTCTAAATTGTATTCTTTGGTTGCTTTAATTTAGAACTCCAGAGACCCCCTCCTTCATGTATTTGAAGAAAGAGGGCTCTATTCCATTTCTTGTGGCTTCCAGAACCTTCAGAGTTATGACCTGGTAGTGTCCTCCCACACAATCCCAACCCTTCAGTCCCAGCCCCATCTCTAAAACACACTGAAGCTTTCCAGAGTTTTTGTGGAAACTTGAATCCCAGAACAAAGCAGCACCATGCTGCAGATAGGCTCTGCCTGGTACAGAATCAGCAGGACTATCACACTGCTTACTCTACAAATTATATCTGGTTATGCAGCCCAGTATGTATTACACATTTTCACTGCCATGTCATGCTACTGACTTACAGTCAGTTATCACCAGCTGGCTACTTGCCCTGGGACTTTTTCTCACAAACCATGGTTAAGTCAGGTTTCTACCGACCTGCTCTTACATAGTTCATTTTTTGATGTTCCAATTTTTTTTTTAATATGAGTCTTGTTGAAGCTCATCAGAATAGGTCCAATTAATCTTCAAGTTACAATCAAGTTACAAAGGTTACAATCAGCCTTGTAACAACTGGAAGTTTTCTCCCACAGTGAGAGACAGCTCAGTTAGTACGAGGCATCAGGAGCCTGAGCAGGAAGAATTACATGGAACCCTTCTCGTTCTAAGATATGAGGACAGTCCAGGGCTGAAGAACGTAAGCCTAGAGAGAAAAGTCTGGTGATACAAGCTTGTCCAAAGCTTACACTTGGGGGAGTAAATATACAATGAAGTTTAATCTGGCTGAAGCTTCCCTGTGTTTCTGGGAAATCTGCTTTTGGATTTCCTATTATCTCTGTCAATATATATTAGACTCTGCTTCCTCTGCTGGATCAAAACTCTTGGTGGTCATTGTCCTCCCCGGATAAGGATATTCTCCTAATCACTTGTCGCTGTGTCTGCCTGGCTAACATCTCCACCAATAGGAAGATCACATCACTCTCTCTGGGTACCTCATGTCTGCCCCTCCCACAACAGTCCATTTTTCTATGTCCAGCTACATCAGAGAAGTTGAGTGCTAGACACAATAAGTTTACTATTGAAATAGCTTTCTTTACTTTCCCTCTTCACAGTATATGGTTGGACTGCTTCTGGAGGCTAAGCAGAGCTGAGCCTCAAATGGAAGGACAGAAAATATGAGAGTCTTCAACTGTGATGAGACAAGAAACAAAGGAGCTTAGTCAGAGAACCAGGCAGTCCCTGCCAGAGACCCTGTTAGCAAAGTAAATGAGGTTAATTAGACATGACGTAATGGTCGAAAGAGCTACATTTATTGACTACTTACTCTGTGATACACATACTATGTATATTATCCTGTTGAATTCTGACAACAAAGAACATGAGGTTAATACTGTACTCATCTCAATTTTAGAGCTGAGAAAATAGTACCTCAGAGGGTATGTAGTGGTTCCCCTGGAGCTAATTTGTAAGTAGCAGAGCCATAGTTTAAACCAAGACTGTCTATGACATGAATTCCCCAGCAGTTTTACAGATACAACACCTAATCCTACTTGAATTACCAACTTACAGATAATTAGAATGCAAATTTAAAAACCAAACTAGTGTTAAAAATAGCATACTTTTTTTTCTGAAGGCACGGTCCAATCTAAAATTTCTTCAAAGCTTTTATTATGATTAGTAGTCATTAAGTATATAAATATAGAAGTAAGAAATGTGATTGCACATATAGTGCCATAATGGCTAAAAATTGTTCCTTCAGACAAAATCTTATTTCATTTAGTTCAATTATCATGTGCCTCGTTCAAAAAATATTGAAGGCCAGGATAGTCTTTATTGAAATGTAACAAGATGATCCCTTGGCTTGAATTAACTTGTTTCAGTTAGAGCTTCTTGAAAGATTTTGAAAAGAACAAGCTCACTTGACTACTCATTTTGGGTTCTCTTTCTCTTAGATCAACAGAGCAGAAGCCTTTGTACAAGGGCAGAGTCTCTCTGTGCGTATTTTGTCATTTGATAGGCAACAAATACTAATTGGACATTGACTATAGGCCAGGGCACTAGGAAAGATCCAGACAAGATCCTGACCTTGAATAGCTTATATTCTACTCATTTGAGAAATAAAAATATATAAACAAATAAAGTAGTTATTCATAAGCACTAGATAATGTATAAGCACTATGAGTAAGACAAAGTAATTGTTAGAAAAATGATAAAAATGGAATAGACTGAATTAGCTAGGATGGTCAGGGAATGTCTCCTGAGGGGGTGTCACACTGGAGAGTAGAGGGGGAAAAGAAGGAAGCCTGGTGATGATCTGGAGGAAGATGCCAATGAAATCTTAAGACAAGAAGCCCGGAGGGTATGAGGACCAGAAAGAATGGATAGGATTACTGAGAAAGGAAAAGGTGAAAGGAGTTGAGGTCAGAAAAATACACAGAAACAAGTAAGTTTAGTAAGTTACAATGGAGGATTTTATTTTTTACATATTTATTTTTGAGACAGGGTCTTGCTCTGATGCCCAGGCTGAAGTGCAGTGGTATGATCAGAGCTCACTGGAGCCTTGAAGTGGTCTCAAGCAATCATCCTGCCTCAGCCTCTTAAGCAGCTGGGACTGCAGGTGTGGAGGGTTTTATATAAGCAAATTATACACCTAACTTACACTTCCGAAAGATACTCTGTATTGAGGGTCAAAAGTGAGGGCAGGAAAACTGGTTTGAAGAACAGTGGAAATATTCATGTGGGAGATGGCAATGGCTAGATTAAGATTGTAACAGTGGCAGTAAAGAAAAGTGGAAGGATTGTAGATATATTTTAGAGAAATATTCCACAGAATTTATTCTTTGAGTGGTTTTAGTATTTGAGTAAAAAATAAAAATGAAGAATCACTCCTAGGTTTTGGGCTTGGGAAACTAACAGGTAATGATACAAAGTACTTAGATGGGGAAAGCTTGATGAGGAACACATTTGGCAATGGATGGTGATATTAATAGCACTATTTGGGTCAAGTTAAGTTTAAGATTTCTATAAGAAATTCAAATGCATATGATGGGAAAGTAGTGGGATATATGAGGATAGAGTCCAGCAAAGAGGTCTGGGCTAATGATTTAAACTTGGCAGTCATTAGCATATTGATGTTATTTCAAGTGATTGGATTAGATATTTGCACCTAAGGTAAAAATGTAATAATAGAAAAAAGGAATCAAAGTCTGAGCCCAGGGTAATTTAAGATTTCTTCAGTTGGCAATAAAAGAGGCTACAGCTCACAAAGATAACCTTATGGAAGCATGTAGGGAAGGAAGCGAAGGAAGAAAAACAAGGTAAGTGTGGTTAGGAGTAATGTCAGCAAGATGGCAGAATAGGATGCTCCAGACTCTCCTTTCTCTCATGGAGACACTAATTCAACAATACATGGACTAATTTCCTTTATGATACATCCTGCACTCCAGGTGAGTATGAAATGTGCCACATCAAAGCCAGAAGGAAGATTTTTGGCATCCTCTCACCAGAGTCCCTTCTTCCAGCAGAGTCATGCAATTGGGAAGAAACTTTGAGCCCCCAGATTCTCCCCAGAGAGAGAAAGAGGAGATTAGACTGCATGTCCAACATTCTGACTTTTGGAGAAGGCTGCCTAGGGCACTGGCTTTTGTCTCACCTGTAAAAGAGAGCTAATGAGACCCAGAGTATTCTAAATGTCTGGTGGTCACTGAAAACAAAATTGTTGGGCAACTTACTGCCTCTCCAGAGGGTCTGAGGTACAGCTGACAGAAGCCAACACAGTTCAGTAGCTTCTCCCTCAGGAAGGAAAGGGAAAAGTAAAGTATGCAGCCAATGTTCCTGCTTTTTGATGGGATACCCAAGGGATTAGTTTCTGTATATCCTGGCTTTGGGGACTGATAGGACCTGGCATATTCTAGATGCCTGGGAAGCTCTGAGAATATAAAATAGCAGGTGGTGTGCTGCTTCTTCAGAGGACTCACAGTACAGCAGTCAGGCATCAGAGGGAGTCAGAGATTAAAAGTTCCTGAAAAAATCTAATAAACCTTCCTAATTAGAAATCTATATGCACAGGTCCCGGGAAGACACATCACAGAAAAGGTTTGAGAGTCTTACAGAATCCCTAGTTGGGCTGATTGATGAATGCCTTTCCCTTTACAAATCCAGTCTGTAAAGATTATGAGAGGTGGATTTTTTTCAAGTGCATAAATACCAACACAAAGGTACAAGAAATAGGAATAAATGGGAAAATAATCAAATCAAAGGAATAAAATAAATTTCTAGAAACCAACCTCAAAGAAACAGAGATATGTGAATTACCTGACAAGGAATTAAAAATAATCATCATAAAGATGTTCATTACTTCAGGACAACAATATATACAAAAAATAAAACCTTCATCAAACATAGAAAATATTTTAAAATACCAGAAATTTTGGGGCTGAAGAATGCAATAACTGAACTGAAAAAATCCACTGGAGATATTCAACAGCAGACTTGATCAAGCAGAAAAATATTGCAAACTTGAGGATAGATCATTTGAAATTATCCAGTCAGAGGAACAAAAAGAAAAAAGAATAAAACAGACAGAAGAAATCCTTAAGGATTTATGGAAAAGAATTGAGCAGACCAATATACACATTATGAAATTTAAAAGAGGAAAAATGAGAGACAAAGGGGGAAGAAAGCTTATTTAAAGAAATAATGGCCAAAAACTTCCCAAATATGAGGAAGGAAATAGGCATTCAGATTCAAGAAGCCCAAATCTGAGAAACCCAAATAAGTCAATACCAATACCAAGACACATTACAAAAAAATTGCCAAAATCAAAGACAAAGAAAGCATTTTAAAAATAACAGGAGAAAAGTGACTAGTCACATACAAAGAAAATTCCAGACTCTAAGTAGATTTCTCAGCAGAAAACTTGTGAGACAGAAGGAAGTAGAATAATAGCAAACAACCAAGAGCACAATCTCTGACAAAATTGTCTTTTAAACATAAAGGAAAGGTAAAGCTTTTCCCAGACCAAAAAAAAAAAAAAAAAAAAAGCCTAGACAGTTTATCATCATTAGACCTACCTTAGAAGAAATGCTAAAGGGAGTCCATTAAGTTGAAATAAAAACATGCTAAATAGTAATGTAAAAGCATAGGAAACTATATAACTTAATGGTAAAGATAAATATAGAGATAAATACAGAATACTATAATACTATAATGATATGTAAATTACTTTCAATTCAGGTATAAGAGTTAAAAGACAAGAATATTAAAAATAACTTATAGCTATAAAAATATATTAATGGATAGAAAATATAAAAATATAATTTATGACATTGGTAACATAAAGTATGTGCAGGGAGAAGTAGAGGATTTTATATGTGTTTTAAGTTTTTTTAATGTAAATAAAGTGTTATAAGATATTTCATGTAAAACTAATGGTAGCCACAAGGAAAAAATATACAGAAGATACAAGAAAAGAGAGAAAAAAATCAAAGAGTATTACTGCAAAAAAATCAATAAACCCAAATGAAGATAGCAATGGTGGAAAAGAGGTATGAAAAAGTTACAAGACGATAAGAAAAACACAATTAACAGGACAGCAATAGTAAGTCTTTTCCTATACAATTTTTTAAAAATGTAACTAAACAGCAAGAACAACAATTCATAAGATATATGTGCTGTCTACAAGACTTGTTTTAGATTTGAGAAAATACATAGGCTGAAAGTGAATAGAAAAATATATTCCAGGCAAATGATAACTAAAAGAGAATGGGAGTGGCCATATTTATATCAGACAAAATAGATTTTAAGTCAAATATTGCTACAAGAGACAAAGAAGCTCATTATATGATGATATAATTTGATGAGTCAAGTCAACTAGGAAGATATAGCAATTGTAAATATATGCACACCCAATATCAGAAACCCAAATATATAAAGCAGTGACATAACTGAAGAGATAGACAACATACAATAATAGGAAAAAAATTCATATCCTACATTTAATAATGGATTAATCATCCAGACAGAAAATCATGAAGGAATTGGACTTCAACTACAGTTTAGACAAAATGAACCTAACAAACATATACAGAACGTTCTATTTAACAACAGCAGAATACACATTCTTTTCAAGTACACATGGAATGTTCTCCAAGATTGATCACACAATAGACCCCCAAAAAAATCTTAACAAATTTAAGAATATTGAAATTATACCAAGTATCTTCTTCAAGTATCTTCTTCAACCACAACTAATAGCAGACGGAAAGCTGGAAAATTCACAAATGTGTGGAAATTAAACAATGCACCCTTTAACAACCAGTTGATCAAACAAGAAATCAAAAGGGAATTTTAAAAAATTATCTTGAGATAAAAAAGGCGAGATGAAAACACATCATTCCAAAACGTATGGAATGCAACAAAAGCAGTACCAAGAGATAAATTTACAGTAATAAATGCCTACACTAAAAAAGATAAAAACCTTAACCTAATTCTATACCTCAAAGAATTAGAAAAAGAGTAGCAAACTAAGCCAAATTTAGTAGAATTAAGGCAATCATAAAGATTAGAGCAGAAATAAATAAAATAGAGAATAGAAAAGGCAATAGAAAAAACCAACACTAGGAATTTTTTGAAAAGATAAACATAATTGACATTCAGCTAAAGAAAGAAAGAGAGAAGATTCAAATAAACAAAATCAAAATTGAAAGAGAAGACATTACAACTAATTCCATGGAAAGGATTATAAGATGCTACTATAAACAATTATATACCAAAAAATGGGATAAACCAGAAAAAATAAATAAATTCTTAGAAACATAGAGCCTATTGAAACTGAATCATGAGGAAATGGAAAATGTGAACAGCCCTATAATAGTAAGGAGATTGATTCAGTTGCTAAAATCTCTCAACAAAGAAAAGCCCAGAACCAGATGGTTTAAAGGTGAATTCTACTAGAATTAATGCCATTCCTTCTTACACTCGTCCAAAAAAAACTGAACAGAAGTGAACACTTCTAAATTCATTCTATGAGATCAGCATTACACTGATACCAAAGGCAGACAAAAACACTGCAAGAAGAGAGTATTATAGCCCAATATCCCTAATAAATGCAAACATGAATAAATATGAATAAATTATCAATAAAATACTAGGAAACTGAATTCAACAGCACATTAGAAGAATCATACACCATGATTAAGTGGGATTTATCCATTGTAGGCAAAAATGATTCAACATATAAAAATCAATTAATATGATACACCATGTTAACAGAATGAAGGATAAAAATAACATGATCATATCAATAGATGCAGAAAAAACATTTGATAAAATTCAACATCTTTTCATGATAAAAATGCTAAACAAATTAGATATAAAAGAAATATACCTCGACACAATAAAAGCCACATATGACAAGCCCATAGTCATACTCAATAGTGAAAGTTTAAAGCTTTCCCTCTAAGATCAGGAAGAAGGCAGGGATGGCCATTATTACTACTTCTATTTAACAAAATACTATACACCCTAGTGAGAGTAGTTATATTAAAAAAGAAAAGAAAAAGAAGGAAAAGGTATCTAAATAGAAAAGGAAGAAGCAAAATTGTCTCTGTAGATAACATGATTTTATATGTAAAAAACCTAGATTCCAATAAATAAATAAATTTGTTAGAATTAATAAGCGAATCTAGTACATTGCAGAAGATCAACATTAAAAATCAGTTGTGTTTTTATAAACTAAAAATGAACAGTCTTAAAAGAAAATTAAGAAAACAATCCCACTTACAATATTAGCAAAAAGAACAAAATACTTAGGAATAAACTTAACAAAGGAGACAAGGGACTTCACTGAAAATTGCAAAGCATTGCAGAAAGAAATTAAAGAAGACACAAACGAATGAAAAGTCATCATATGTTCATGGACTGGAAGATTTAACATTGCTCAAATGTTACTACTCCACAAAGCAATCTACAGATTTAATGCAATCCTTATGAAAAGTTCATGGCCTTTTCCAGAAAGAGAAAAAATAATCCTAAATTTATATGGAACCACATAGGACTCCAAAAACCCTCATAGTTTTGAGAAAGGAAAACAAAGCTGGAGGCCTCATACTTTCTGATTTGGAAACATACTACAGAGCACAGTAATCAAAACAGTATGGTTCTGGCATAAGGACAAACATATAGACCAATAAAGCAGAATAGAGACCAGAAATAAAACCTCACATACACGTTTAACTTATCTTTGAAAAGATGCCAAGAATACACAATGAGGAAAGGATAGTCTCTTTAACAAAGGTGTTGGGAAACTAGATATCCACATGAAAAATAATGATTTTGGATCCTTATCTTACACCGTACACAAAAATCAACTCAAAAGGACATGAATAGACATTTTTCAAAAGAAGATATACAAGTGGTCAACATATATATATATACACACACACACGTTATATATATAAGTGTATATATATAAAGTGTGTATATATAAAGTATATATGTATATATATAAAGTATATATACACATTTTATATTTATACACACTTACATACATAAAGTGTGTATATATATAAAGTTCCATATCACTAATTATCAAAGAAATGCAAATTAAAAGTGCAATGAGATATCATCTTACACCAGTTGGAATGATTACTATCAAAAAGACAAAAAAACAATAGATGTTGGCAAGGATGCAGAGAAAAGGCAAGTCTTAGACATTGTTGGTGGGTATATAAATTAGTACAGCCTCTATGGAAAATAGTATGGCTATTTCTCAAAGAACTAAAAATAGAACTACCATTCAATCCAGCAACCCCATATTGGTCATCTACTCAAATGAAAAGAATTCACTATATTAAAAAAAAAAAAAAAAAGAAGAAGATCACCTGCACTCATATGTTTATCTCTGCACTATCCACAATAGCCAAGATATGGAATCAAACTAGTGTTCAACAGTACATGATTGGATAAAGAAAAGGTGACATATATACACAACAGAATACTATAATACGCAGCCATAAAAAATAATAAGGTCACTTCTTTTGCAGCAACATGAATGGAAGTAGAGGTCACATTGTAAGTGAAACAAGCCAGACACAGAAAGACAAATATTGCATGTTCTCACTCATAAGTGGGTGCTAAAATACGTGTACATATGGATGTAACAAGCAGGATGATAGATAATGGAAACTCAGAAGAGTAAGGGGATAAAAGGGGAGAGAATGAGAAATTATTTAATGGGTACAATGTACATTATTTGGATGACAGATACCCTAAAAGCCTGACTTGACCATTATTCAATCCATACACTTTTATCCCATAAATATGTATATTATATATATACACACACACACACACACACACAACTTAAACGTAAGACCTGAAACTGTAAAACTCCTGGAAGAAAATGTAGGAGGAAAGATTTATGAAATTGGGTTTGATAATGAGTTTTTGGAAATGAAATCAAAGCCACAGGTACCAAAAGCATAAATAAACAAGTGGAACTACATCTAACTAAAAAGCCTCTCTGCAGCAAAAGAAATAATCAACAGAATGAAATAGGAGAAAATATTTGCAAACCATATATATGAAAAGGGGTTAATTTCCAAAAATATATAAGGAATTCCTACAATTCAATAGCAGAAACTGAATAACCCTATTAAAACTAGACAAAGAACAAGTATAGACATTTCTCTAAAGAAGACATGAAATAGCTAAGAGGTTTATGAAAGAGTGCTCAAAAATCATTAATCACCAGGGAAATGAAAATAAAAACCACAGTGGGATATCACCTAATACCTGTTAGGATGGCTACTATCAAAAATATATAAAACAATAAGTGTTAGCAAGGATGTAGAGAAATTGAAATTCTGTTGGTGGAAATGTAAAATTGTGCAGCCTCTATGGAGAACAGAATGGAATTACCTCAAAATTTCAAAGATAGAACTACCACATGATCCAGCAATCCCGCTTTGGGTTATTTATCCAAAAGAATTGAAATTGAGATCTTGAATCGGGATTTCTATTCTCATTGCAATAAGCTTCAGTATTGTTCACAATCTAAATGTATATCAACGGATGAATGGATTAATAAACATGGCATATACATACAAATGTACTATTATTCAGTCATAAAAAGAAAATCCTGTCATATGCTACCACATGGGTAAACCTTGAAGACATTATGCGAAGTGAAATAAATTAGTCACAAAAGGACAAATACTGCATGATTCCACTTAGGTGAGGTATCTAATAGTCAAACTCATTGAAGCAGAGAGCGGAATGGTGGTTGCCAGAGAGAGAGAGGCGAGAGGGGGAAAAGAGAAGTTTCTATTCAACAGGTGTCAAGTTTTAGTCATGCAAGATGAAAAAGTTCTAGAGGTCTGCTGTACAATATTGTACTTACAGGTAGCAACACTGTATTGTATATTTAAAATTTTAACAAGTAAATTTCATGTTATGGATGTTATGGTTTTTATCATAATAATAAAAAAAATAAGGTGTGCTAAGAAGCCAAAGGAAGAACATGTTTCATGAAGAAAGGTGTGGTGAACCACATCAATGTTGCTGAAAGGTCAAATAAGATGATAGAGAAGTAACCATTACCTTTGGCAAAATACAGATCATTGGCTACCTTGATAAGAACAATTAATGAGATTAGTATAGACTAGGGAGAGAAAGAGATATAACAACCTGAAGGCAGACAAGATATTTTTACAAGAATAAGAGAAATAGTTTACTGATTGAGGGGCAGGTGTGATAACAATTTTTTTTTTCTACAAGGGGTATTATTACATATATTTGTGTGCTGACTGGAATGATCCTATAGAAGTAGAGAAAAATGATCACACAGAAAAGAGAGAGTGGATAAATTCAAAAGTAAGCTTTGAACAGATTTGTGTGGATGGGATCCAGAACATAAGTGGGAAAACTTAGCTTAGGTATGAGCAGGTCCAGGTCTTCCTCTTATCTAAAGGAAATCCAAAGTATATAGAAATAGATGCATTGTAGGTTCAATGGTGGAAAACTGACGAAGATCTTGTCTGTTTGCATCCAGTTTTTAAATATAAAATCAGAAGTGAAGTAATCAGTTTAGAAGAGGTGGCAAAGAGGAATTAATAGGATAAAATTATGTGTGTGTGTGTGTGCACGCACGTGGTGTGTGTGATTTAACCTTTTCTTGATGGGTCAGAGCACATTAATTAACTGTTAATATGCTTTAATACAATGGAGCCCTTTCTTTAATATAAAATAAGATGTGATGTAATCAGTACAGATGAAGTAGGAAGAAGGTGCTGATTTGAGAATCAAGAAGAGGTATAAAATTTTTATCTTAGAGAACAAGAAATGAATTTACTAGGGAAGTGTAGTAAGTCTCTCTGCCTGTATTGAATACTCATTTAAAATTTCTGGTCAGAAATTTCCAGTGAGTCCAGTCATCCAAACTGTGTAATTTCTCACCAACAATGTTCATCCACTGAAGTTTTCTAGTATCTGAATAGTTAGAAAGTTGCGTTTAACTGAATTGGGGTTTTCCAGGTAAATAGAAGAGAAAAAGTGAGACACGAGCATTAAGATAATTTCCAAAGGTGGGAATCTCATGTTGGATCAAGAAATTTGGCTTTATCAGAAGAGAAATGAGGACACGAAGGGGTGATGAAGACTAAACCAGACATCACATTCTGTAGCCTTCTTCTCTAGCAGTATTCATGGCAGGAGCTTTACATCCCCTGACAACCTTTTCTTGAGAAAGGGCCAGGACAGGTCACATGGGTGTGTATTTAGGGCTAAATTCCCTCTAAGGCAGCTATGGTTATCTTCCTCCTACTCTTCTTCCTCCTCTAAATGGCAACATGGGTGTATGGCCTGAGACATGCATTGAAGATAAGTCCTATTTGCCCAGTAGGACTACAAGTGCATCTTTCTCTGCACTACCTAACAAGCCATAGGGGGTTCCAGGAAAGCATAGCAGGAAATTAAGATGACCATTTATCATAATCCACTTTGCCTCATGAAATGAACATTTTTCAAGTGAATGGAGGAACCAAATTTTTCTTTATAATGATAATTAAGGATAAATGTGACTGCTTCATAAAAATTAACTCACAGAAAGAATTCTTCTATGTAAAACATAACATTAGCTGGCATTTAAGATAGAGTGTTGTAAGAGCTGTCCACTCCCAGGATCTGTAATGAAATACAGGAACATAACAAGAGCGCATCTAACAAATCCATGGGCCATCTGTTTCAGTACCTGACCTCCGGAGGTGACTAATCCTGGCTGCTTCTCAAGAATATTTAACCATCTCCTCCTGCCCCTCTCTTACTGACCTATCTTCCTCCCTTAATAGAGCATAATAAAAACATATGGTACTATAAAAAGCTTCTGGCAGCGAAATTCCATCTGAACCACAATTAAATTTTTTGTTCATGTTTCCCTTCCTTCTGGAATATACGATACAGATAATTTTTTGGTCCCCACTCTTCTGAGATCGATTTGAACCCTATCCAAACCAGAAGACATGAGAAGAGTCTATAAACTTCTTGAGGACATTAATTTCAATGATTACGTCTAGGACTTCCTTGAGTGCTCATCATGGTGGCATGTTCTCTGGTTTCCAAAAACTAATACTTTTGAGTGAGAGGCATCCTCACTGGCGGTAATAGTTGCCGAGACGGGTGGATCACGAGGTCAGGAGATCGAGACCATCCTGGCTAACACGGTGGAACCCCATCTCTACTAAAAAATACAAAAAACTAGCCGGGCGAGGTGGCGGGGGCCTGTAGTCCCAGCTACTCGGGAGGCTGAGGCAGGAGAATGGCGTGAACCCGGGAGGCGGAGCTTGCAGTGAGCTGAGATCCGGCCACTGCACTCCAGCCTGGGCGACAGAGCGAGACTCCGCCTCAAAAAAAAAATAAAAATAAAAAAATTTCCAGAAAACAGAGCTTTCCCTTTTAACAACAGGAATTAAAATGTGTGTGTGTGCACTTGTGTGTGTGTGTGTGTGTGTGTGTGTGTGTGTGTGTGTGTGAAGGATTTAACCTTTTCTTGATGGGTCAGAGCACATCAAGTAGCTACTAATGTGCTTTCATACAATGGAGCCCTTAGGGATTACTTTAGGAATGTGGGATTAATTGGCTCTGTTTACATTATCCCAGCCTGCTCAGTGGGAAAAATATAGACCCTAGCTGTGCTCCCACTCTAGATTTGTCTAAAGGAATGATTACATTGCACCCACTGGAAGTTTACTTATAGGAAAAATCAAGATGCTTCCTGAAAAAGAAGTTTTCTTAAGAGGAAGTCAATGCAAACACATATGTGCAGATGCAGAGAGTGAGCTAACATTGAGCATAATGCAGAGTACAGAAAAAAATTTGTCCCACATATTTTCCTCTGCCCAGCCACATAAAATCATACCTTAGTCCCCGGGCAATGGAGCAACAACAAAATAATCAATATAAACCAGGCAAAAAGATGCCTGGTTTTGGCAGTGCCAGCACTCAGGGGTTCAACAGTGATGGCAGAGTCAGCAATAGGAGATGTTGGCATCAGCAGCTTCCACAATGGGGGACCAAGCTCTGGGAGCCTTTGACTCTTGTTAGACATTAACATGCTCAATGTTGGGCCTCTGCAGACACAGAATAAGCTCTGGAAGAGCTATAAGTAGTGGTGGTGATATTTGGGGCATCAAACTATGGAAGCACAGTTTCTCTATATGTCAAAGGAGCAAGGGTGACAACTCTCCAAAGCTTTCCCAAAACAGGAAAGAAGGAAAATGACAGATACCATGTTGTAGCCTAAAGGACTAGTTTCTCAATCCAGCCCAAATGACTGGTTTGTAGATCATACTTAAAAATCCATCCAGATTTTTAACACTATTTGGAAGTTCATTAAGGCGGTATTTGGGAGGAGTTGAACAACTGCCAGTTGCTGTGACTCTGATTTTACTTTTGGACTGGTAAAGTGTAGAGAACACTATGTTTTGTGTCAGTGTATCTCCATTTGTTAGTCTTCCCTCATAAATATTCCCTATTGTCATTAATTATGTATGACACTCAACAGTTTTCATCTTGTTTATGATTTGCTCTTTCTATTCTCATCGGGTGGAGTTGGAATTAAACATGATTCAATAAACTCTAAGTAAGGGTATAATAAATCTTTATATGAGTAAAGTATATGAGCGTTAATTTATGAACATTGTGATATCCATTTAAGCAATTGGAGGACTGTGTGCGTGTGTGTGTGTGTGTGTGTGAAGTTTAACTATTTTAGAACAATTATAGTATCAAACAACTGACATCCAATCTAGTGGATTATAAACTGTTATATATGCTTGTACTCCATATAAGCTATGCTTCAAATAAATGAGATGTGACTTGCCAATACAAACAAGATAGGTCATTTTCTATTGAAAACCAATTTACTGTTTACCTTTAATGTTGATGCTTTTGATGGCTTTCTAATGCTACATTTTGCATTATTTCATGATGCCACTTTTACTCAAGAACAATATTGCAAAGTTCTAGTTTATAAATAAAATGAATCAACCTGCAAGTTATAACAGAAGGAGCTGGTCTTATGCACAACAAAGAAAGACTCCAAATGAACAAAGAACCAATATAGAGATGTTTCCTAAATTGGCATTAGGGATCACTAGCATCACCAGATGAGCTGATTTTAAGTGCTATGGATGACCAATAAGAAGCAGCAGGACTTTAAGGAAATGAGAGAAAAGATTTTACTTTTATCACAGTGACCTAATTTGAAGAGTTAAGTAGCAATTAAATCACATTTACTGCTCAAGGTACATGATGACCTGTAATGTCAGTTATCAGAAATGTCCCTAACTTGGGTAATTAGCTTTGAGTCAAATATGGTGTTCTGACTTTAAGCCTGATTATAAATTTGGAAACATGTATAGACTGCATGGTGCAATAGAAAGGGCCTAGTAAAAAATGTATATTTAAATTTGGCTCTGACATTTACATAAAAGCCCTCTTTAGAGATACACTAAAGCAGTTTTCTCAAACTTTAAATGTGTACATAAATCATCTGGGGATTTTGTTGAAATGTAGATTGTAATTAAATTGATCTGATGTGTGATGCATGGAGTCTGAGATGCAGCATTTCTACCAAGCCCACATGTATGCTGATGGTGTTGGTCCCTGAACCAACTTTGAGTACCAAGGTCTTAGAAGATTATTGTTAGAATGTGGAAAAGGCACATGTGTGCATAGGAAGACACTTTGTGAATGGTAAAATAGCACATATAACACTTTACATTGATTAAAAATAGTCAAGGATTCAATTCATCAAGAAAAGTCCTAGTAGAACAAATTATGTTTCAGATACTTTTCAATTTTTCCTTTTTCGCAAAACCAAAAACAAAACTGGGAATTAGAGAGGCAGGACAAGAGAGATATTCATCCTAAACAATATTGTTGCTTTTTTGGCCGGGCGCGGTGGCTCAAGCCTGTAATCCCAGCACTTTGGGAGGCCGAGACGGGCGGATCACAAGGTCAGGAGATCGAGACCATCCTGGCTAACACGGTGAAACCCCGTCTCTACTAAAAAATACAAAAAACTAGCCGGGCGAGGTGGCAGACGCCTGTAGTCCCAGCTACTCGGGAGGCTGAGGCAGGAGAATGGCGTGAACCCGGGAGGCGGAGCTTGCAGTGAGCTGAGATCCGGCCACTGCACTCCAGTCTGGGCGACACAGGGAGATTCTGTCTCAACAAAAAAAAAAAAAAAAAAAAAAAAAAAAAAAATATATATTGTTGCTTTTTTACTGTCTTGAAAGATTCACTTCAGTATCACTATCCACTAAAAAATGGGGTGGGAGGTGGGAACTGCTCTTGTTTTGTTCTTTAGAAGTTTGCACAATTAGAACCAGTACCAGATACATCCTAGAGATTGACTTGTTCCAAGTAAAATAGAAATAGGAAATTACAAAGAGGAGGAAGATGGTTGGCTCCAGGAACACAGGCAGCAACAAGAAGGGATCACTGTTAGGGGAAGAAATTAAAAACTAGTAAATCAGACACAAGAACAGAGACTCAGAGCTGTTTAAACTCAGAGCTGTTTAAACACTTAGCTTCCCTTAGTGAACCTGTTGTTTCTCATTGATGTTTGCATTTTCTAAAGGAAATGAACAAATTTCACAGGCACAGTCACTGATTTATAAAGCATTTCTGTGTTCCTTATCTAAAATACAATCAACAATTCCCTGTTGAAGAAAACATAGATTCTTTCTGAGTTTCCAGTCCCACAACATTTTGGTCAATATTTTATTATTACATGGTCAGTTTGCTACACTATATGAAAAAGATTTTTATCACATATTAGAGAACACAAAGCAGACCCCTCCCACGGGTTGAACCCTTTCCAATCTTTTAGATTTTGGACAGAATGACTCTCTGTCACACATGCAGATTACCAACACCTTACTTGTTCCCATGATGAACCTCTTTACAACAGTTCTGGAGCCACCATGATTACAGAGTTAGAACTCTGCTTCAGAGAAACTGAATTTTCATCAGTCTCACTTTTACCTAAGTTTTATACTTTGTCTTCCTGCTCCCATTTCTGTTTATCCTCTCTCACCTGCTTATAGTGAAGGGCAGTATCATTCATAATCCAAAATGCCATTATTAAACAAATATGCAAGAATGAACACTTAAGTTTAGTGCCATCAGAGACAGAAAGAAATGATAAGGCTGAAATTCGAGTAACTGTCAATGTGTTCTGGCTGTGTCATTTCTTTAAAAAATAAATTCAAAGTGAAATACTAACACCAATTACTAACTTAATTCCTCAGTCCAGTCAATATCAATCATATCATGGTGCCATTTAAATGCAAAACAGCTATTGAGAGATTACTCTGAAAGTATTTAAAATGCAGAGATTTGAGAAATATTTAAAGACACCAGAACTGTGCTCTGGTGGGGAATATCACACAGCTGCACGTTGTTTTCTGCTGTAACTCTGGGTAATCTGGGTCAGCTGCCTCAGGTGGGTAGCCTTATAATTAGGCAGCTCTTCATTTTCCAGCCGCTTTACCTAAGAAAACCTGAAGCTTTGAGGATGACTGAGCAGCAGTTCCCCTCAACAGAAACACTTGTGTGGTGTACCAGGAGTGGTTTTAAATGGTGGAGATAATTACTTAATTTGAGCTGTAGCAACTGGCCAAGTAAACATGTAGCAGCCAGGAAGCTATTAGCATGATTTTAAGGCAATTATTCCATTAGTGTTTAATAGTCTCCAATTAGTCTTCTCTGACTATCAAAGTTTGAATATCTTTTTTTCCTCCAAAAATTCTCAGTGCTGAATAATGCAAAAAGGTGCCAAACCTGTTTTTAAACCTGGTTTTTTTACATGTGTGGATCTTCCAAACCCATTTACAGAAACATGGGGGTATTCAGGAGTATAGATTTGATGAAATATGTGTGTCTATTTTTTTCTCACAAGTATTGGAGTGAGAAGGGGAAGTTTTACAGGGGATCCATTTGAGTATAATACCAAGAGGAGTTGGGAAAACAATATGAATTCCCATGGAAGCCCAATGCCATCATCATCTTCATGTCTGTACTCTAAGATCACCCAGATACCAAAATCTCTCACTTCAGGTTTTTATTTTGTCCATGGGAGGAAAGGAAAATTACTCTGTTCCCACTAATGCTTACTTCCTTTTTCCTTAACCCTGGTTAGTCACAGTTGCTGCTGAATCATCCAGATACAAATCAAAAAGCCTTTCCCTCCAAAATTCATAGGGTACCTTCCCAAAGGTCCAATTAAGGGGTCAGATCCCTGAACTGATAGGGATCTGCATTTGTCTTCGCTTAGCTTCAGTTTTTTCATCTGTGACATCGAGGTAATAGTGCCAGCACTGCCTGCTTCATGGGGTTTTGGAAGGATTATGTGAGCTGGTGTACATAACAGAGATTGGAAAGTGAAATATTACAGAAATGTAAGGTAGACTCAAAAAGGTATCATACCATCTCTCAGAACTAGATAAGCAAACTTTGGCTTTTAATCCTGTATCTCTAGAGAGTCACCTGCCAGAAGGTTTGCATCACACTGATTGCCCTTCTTACCTTCTATGCATATAAAAACATTCAGAGGAGACCATGTGAAAGAAACTGTCAAAAATCCAAATAAAAATGAAGAAGGAAAATGGGAATGGGAATGCCTGTGGAAGCAAGAATGGAGTTATGCCAGAGTTGTGCTTTCTACTGTCTCCTTGAAAAGAGCAATCCCCAGGCTCACCTAGGTAGCAGAGTAAGTGCTGCATGGAGAACCTCGGGTTGGTTCTTTTCCTTGGAGATCCCTGGCCCTTGGGAAGCTATCTGTTGAAGAAGGACAAAAGGAGACAGCCCCTTCTGTGGATAGCACTTGTAGCAGAGACTGTGCCTGCCATTGCTGTCAAATATTCACTTGACTAACAACCATTGATTTGAGGGACTAATCAATGGCAGCACTGTTGGTTGGAGCATCTAGTGATTTTCAAAATAACCCTTCTTTTGTTTTTGTTTTTGTTCTGTTTTGTTCTTTATTATGTTTTCCTCCAATAGCTGAGAGGGGGCGCTGGATGGAGCAGATCAAGAGGAGGTAGACCAGAACGTTGAATTTAATAACCCAGCTTAGTTCAGGGCCAGAAGTGGACTGTTCATGAGTAATTTGCCCTCCAGCCCAGCTCTGAAAAGATCAGGTGTGTGCTCCCGTAGCCCAACTGCATAGCCAAATTGCTAATAAAGTATGGCCGTGTCCCCAGCTGTCACTGTTGTAAACTGTCCTGAAACAACCCTCACTCCTGGATACCTGATCTGGGGGTTGCTAGAATCTCCCACCCTAGAAACCTGCCCGGTCTATGGCCCAAGTCGCACACGTCAAGCCGAAGCTTCTTGATCCCTCAGGTCTCTTCCTCGCTTTGTCCACCCTTCTATCCTTCTAGGCTGTCTGGACACATTCTCAGTCACCTTTTCCCTAAAATTTGCCTATTAATCCCACCCCTCTACTGCAGGTCACCCAGGTTCCCCTGCCCAGCTTCTGTCCCAAGCAGCAAACACACGGTCCACAAGGGTTTGCTTTTCTGACCTGGGCGAAGTGTGTTGCCAACACGCACTGGGACCAGACTCCAGACGGCGACCACTTGGCCAGGCCCCCCGGGGTCCACGCCAGTACTCAACGGTGCCCTCTGCCCGTCGCCCCCTTCGGCTCCTTTTCAAGGGCAGCTATCACGCTGCCTCTGGTCCCTGAACTTTCATCACTCTTCGGGAAGCGCTTTGTCTTTTTAAAGGAGATTGGGGACGAATATTAATGACTCTAGCCGAGAATCTATCAAATCCGCTCAATTCCATGCAGGGATAGACTCAGGTCCTTGCACCGGAGGCGAGCCCCTGACACTAGCTCGCGTTCGCCGCACACTGTCACCCCACAGACCCAGAGATCGCTCCCACTCCCCCAAATCTGCAGGGGAAACCATAGGAGGGGGTCACGAGGCACCATCCTGGAGCCCAGCTTCTCCTCTGCCCCAGTCCTCCGCATATAACCTGCTTCAAACGCCCAGGAGAAAAGCAGTCACCTTGACTCTAGCGCCTCGGTCCTTAGAGGTCTGGAAAACGCCAGGAAGCCCAAGGCTACCCGGCACGGGCTCGCCTGGCCTGAGACCCACCCTGGAAGACGAGTTTCCCTCCCCCGGGCATAGTGGCAAGTTACCACTTAGTGGCAGATAAAGCAGGGCGGGGCAGGTGGAGCGGGCGCCGAGCGCCTAGCCGGCAGCCCCTGCGCGCCTACCTGGAATGGCTAAATTGGTGAGGGGGATGCTGTGGATGATCTCCGGCAGACTTGCCATCCAGTCGGCTAATTTCAGCTCGTTTTTCCCCTGAGACGAGGCCATCGTGCAGTCGGCGTGCAGCGCGCTGGTCCCAGCACTCCTCGGGCAGGTTGGCAGGCTGCTGCCGCTAATCCAATGTTTGCTCCAGCCCCGCTAGAGTTTACACTCCTCTGTGCGCCACACCCACAGGATGGCGCAGACACATGCTAATTTTAATAATTATTCAAAACACCCCGTGCTCCCTTAGTGCCTCCGCCAGACTCCGCTGGAGCTTTTGTTCCTGACGTCGGTGCTCTGCTCTCTCCGCTCTCCCCTCCCTCTCCATCTCCCTCCTCCCGTCTTACCCTTTCTAGGCGTCTCTGCCTTTCCTCGCCATTCTGCAGCTTTCCCTGGTTTATTTTTCTTTTCTATTCATTTTTTTTTCCAACTGCTTTGCCCATGGCTTGCTCGGTCCTTTGGTGTGACTTTCTCGTCCTGTTTGTACGAAAGACAGTCTTGCAGTTGAACCTAAAATCCTAGTAGACTTTGGGATGTTATTGCTTCCTGAGGAACAGGCTTTTCATGCTGGCTTTCAGGGCTTTCCATCGCTATCAAAGAGCTTTCTTTTTTGTAATCTACAACAGGTTATACCTTTCCTCAGCCAGAGACCACAACCCTGTTTATTAAAAAATGATGATCGTTATTCACTCTTTTGCCTACTTTGTGAAATAGCTAGTAAGTGTGGGCCAGTGAAGGACATGGTAAATTCTAGGTGGTTCCCACCTAATCCTGGGTACCTTGCTCCAGACATTTCAAAGTCAAGAAATGCTGTTCCCCCTTCTTTTCTCAGATCATGAGAAGTCTACATTATTTCTATGGAGAACACTGCCTCCATCCTGTCAGTTTCATGGCACTCAGGGTAAGACTGGAGTCTTATGCTGGAAGAAAATCACCACATCTCCCAGTGACATGCTCTAATTATTGCCAGTAGCATTTGTTGGAATGTATTTGGTACCATTCAAAGTGATCTATGTAACTGTCTGGATTTTCATTCTTTGCAGACTGGAAAGATGTGCCTCTCTCAAGAGAAATCACTCACTGAGCCTCCAAAGAACTGTCTGGGTCCACCTGCTCTCAGATGAGTAAAAGGAGAGAGATGAAGTTTTACAAATGTAATGAGACCAGCAATGGCCTCAATAGGAATTATAGGAGATGAACTGAAAGTGTGCTGGGCCTTTGCAACCCAGGAAATGGAGATGTAATAAAGAGACCTCTGTTCTTTCATGCCGGGGTTGTGTAAATTTTTATTTTTCTATGGGAAATGCTATTAGATTGGGGAAATGACAGTCAACATAGGAGACAAAGAGAGCCATAAAAAATGAGAATAATTATTCAAGGTTAGTGAATCCATTTAAGCCCAAATAGCATTAAAAAAATAAGAAAAAATCCTGGAGCCTAGCTTATTTCCTGCAATGATGCTAAGTCCTGAGAATATTCACCCCCAAATGGGGAGCAATATTGGAAAGAAAGAGGACAGGTAATATCTCATTTTGGTTATCAAATTTTCCATCTACCTTATAAAATAAATTCATACCTTCAAGACGACATGGTACAGTTATTTTTAATGATGAGGAAGAGATGTACTGAAATTTTTTCCCCAAATAAATCTTAATATATATGTTAGTACAATAGAACCCACACCCACATATCCTTTTAATTAGGATGATAATTCAGCTTACTATAGGACTCCTGGTAAAGAGATCTACAAACACCACCCTTCTGTAAGAAACCTACAAACACCACCTAATGCTGGTGATCTCAGGGCATGATTGCAGAGCAATGAGGAAAGTTCAAATCTAGCGGTCAGCTGCTCTGTCTCTGAGTAGCTTGGGCAAGTCCTCTAGTCTCTGCTAGCCCCAGTTTTCTCCATTATAAAGTGGTAATAAGAACTCAGAGATTTGTGGTGAAGCTTCCAGAAGAGAGTGCATATATGTTTAAGATAACAGGATATGTGTATTTACCACTCTTTGTCTTTTCTATACTCATGAAGTATTTTTTTCAAGAGCATGAAATAATTATTGAATCTGGGGTATATTTTTAATAAGACACATTTTAGAAACGTGCCCTGTTAAAGTATATTGAGCTTATGTGGCCCTAAAAGTTTACAAAGCATTTTTTAAAAAATGAAACCACCTTAAATGGTAAGGAAAGTTCCCTCTCTAAAGAATCATACTATCTTTTGGCAAAACACACAAACAATCCCTTCTGTGTTTCATCTGATTTGGATTTCAGGATTTTAAATGTCTTGGTTTAATATAAGTTATTATCATTTTCTGCTTGCAACCCATGAAAAAAGACGGCCTGAAAGTTGATAGTTGTGAATTTCTTTCTCAACCAACAATATTTTGGGCAATTATATGACCCAGTTTCTCCATCTTTCTATCACCAACCCTGCTGCCATTTACTAAAATACATTAGAACAATCACGTAATTTCTCTGGGCTTTAATTTCGTCACTGGATTAATCAAGGTTCTCCAGAGAAACGGAACCAGTAGTATATATAGAGAAAAAGAGATTTAGTTTAGAGAAATTGTCTCATATGATTGTGAGAGCTGGCAAGTCCAATATATGTAGGGCAAACTGGAAGGCTGGAACATGAGATAAGAATTGTTCCTGCAGTCTTGAGTTCAAAATCTGCATAGCAGACCAGCAGGCAGGAACTCAGGAAGGACTTCTATGTTGCAGTTTTGAGGCAGAATTGCTGCTTCTTCAGAGAGCTTTAGTCTTTGTTTTTAAGGCCTTCAACTGATTTAATGAGGCCCACCCACATTATAACAGGTAATGCACTTTACTCAAAGTTAAATGATTATAAATGTTAATCACATCCACAAACACCTTCACAGCAACATCTACACTAGTGTTTGACCAAGCAATTGGGCATCACAGCCTAGCCTAGTTGACATATAAAATAAACCATCAAACCCACTTGCAAATTAACTAGAAGCTACTACCAAACTCTAAAGCCCCCTTTGACTCTATTATTCTATCATTTTATTTTCTTTATGATTCTTTCTCATTTATATAGCTGCTCAAAATAGCAAAAGGAGGCATGTAATATTTACTTTCTTTCTTTCTTTCTTTTTTTTTTTTGAGACGGAGTCTCACTCTGTCGCCCAGGCTGGAGTGCAGTGGCGCAAACTTGGCTCACTGCAAGCTCCGCCTCCAAGGTTCACGCCATTCTCCTGCCTCAGCCTCCCTAGTAGCTGGGACTACAGGAGCCCGCCACCATGCCCGGCTCAATTTTTTTGTATTTTTAGTAGAGATGGAGTTTCACCGTGTTAGCCAGGATGGTCTTGATTTCCTGACCTCGTGATCTGCCCGCCTCGGCCTCCCAAAGTGCTGGGATTACAAGCGTGAGTCTCCGCGCCTGGCCTGCTTTCAATTTTTAATTCATGCAGACAACTCAAGATATAGACCAACATTTTTTTCCCCACAAAACAGATGAGAAAACACCAATGGTTTTTAATTATGGCATTGATAGTAGTCTACCTCTGAGAATCAAATGCTTTTAGGCATAAATGAAAAGAGAAAAATGACTCATTGCAATGGCTTCCTGCTACCACCAAAAGTTGTTTGTGTAATGCTCTGCTGTCCATCAAATTCATACCACGCAAAGTTGATGAACATGGATACTCATCTGGAACATTTTCTTACTTCATATCCTCTTCCACCCATAAAAATACATAACTCTTTGCCATGTATGTTCTTCCATTAATTCATAATCTTTCTCAATCATTGGAGATATATATTTTATTTTTGTAACTGGATTTATTTTGAATTATATTCTGAAAAACAAGGGTTCTTATAGATCAGAAAACTTTAGAACACATTTTAGTCAAATAATATTTTGAAAGAGGAACTTTGTCTAAAACAATTCTGCCAAATTATTTTTTTAAACACGGTATTCTAAAATATACACTTACAGAATCAGACTTCAAACATATCCAAAAGGGCAACAAAAAACCTTTGTGAAATTAACTATTAATAATCAAATTTTTTTTACCATATTTTACAGCTTTTATTCAGATATTCCATCCAAAGAATTTTTCTGTGTTTTAAGGACAAAAATGCTTTTGTACTTAAATTCAAAGTAGAAAAAAGTGATGACCGTCTCTTTTCACCACCAGTTTAACCCTGCAGAGTTTTCTGTCTTATCTGTCTTGTCCTCTCCTAGTCTACCTTTTATATGTCAGCCCTAAACAAGCTAATTTACACTCACTCAATGTCATCTATTGGCTGGAATCACCAGTTATAGAATGTGATGATTCAAATCCAGGTCTTCCCAGTCAATTACTGCGCGTTTCTTCATATCTTTTTCTGAAATATAAAGAATGATTATTTTCTCCTGGAGGTGGGGAAATGGAAGATGCTATGAAGCTTAATAAAGTAAGGAATTTAAAGTTTATTAACAGACTGGAAGATGAAAAATTATACTTTCATGCTTCTTGCTCCCACCATGACTTTGCTCATGGACATGAAATGAACGTACTTCATGCTTTCATCTATCAAAATTCTTTCCATTCTAACCAACGCCTCTTTGGAATTTCCCTTACTATCTGCAAGTAGAAGTAATCTTTCTTATCTCTGTACACCCATTGCGGTTTGTAGTATTGTGTCTCTCATTCTCTAGCTAGTCTTAAAGCATATTGTAGGCAAGGATGATGTCATTTAACACTCTCTAATGTCTTTCACAGAGCCCAAGACATAATAAGGGCTCATTCTAATCATTCGTTTTACTCACTTATTTCCTTATTCATAAATATTTATTGAGTGTCTATTATGTGCTCTCAGAAAAAATAGAGCAGCAAGTCCCTGAACTCTTTGACTTGATGCTCCAGGCAGAAAGTGGCAAATGATAGCTTTATGGCTCAATAAATAAATGACTTGGCTGTATCTCTTATCTCAATGGCAAAATCCAAATTTTGCATCCCTATTTTTAGCACTTGGGTAAGTAGCAAAACACCAAAGACTTACACCTTAGTTTTGAAAATACATTTTAAAAGAAAAATTGGAAGAATTGTTTTGTCTCTCTATACTTTTTCCCTTAATCTTTCCCATCTCTATTGCATTTTTCCCTAATACAATAGGGAAGAGATTTGGAAATAACATGATAAATTCTTCTAGATCTCCAGGGGTCATTACTACGAAATGTTTGATTTCTCAGAGCTTGGGCATTGGTGGAGGTGGAAGTGGCTTGGGAAGGGAGAGGGAAACTGTTTTAAATTCATGTGCAGAGTAAAAAAAATCCTGGAACTCTTCTACCCATCACTGCCAAAAACTTAGGATCATTGTACACCAATACTTGTAGAAGCATTATTCACAATTCCCAAAGGTGGAAACAACACAAATGTTAACTGACAGATGAATGGATAAACAAAATGTGGTATATACATTCAATGGGATATTATTCAGCCTTAAAAAGGAATGAAATTCTAACACCTGCCACAGCATGAATGAAACTTGAAGACATTATGCTATGTGAAATAAGCCAGACGCAAAAGGACAAATGTCTTATAATTCCACTTATATGGGATTCCCAAAATAATCAAGTTCATAGAGACAGAAAATAGAATAGCAGTTATCAGGGGTTGGGGCAGGGAGAAACAAGGACTTTTTGTTTAACGGATAGAGTTTCAGTTTGGGATCCTGAAAAGTTTCTGGAGATAGATAGTGGTGGTTGCACAACAATGTGAACGTTCTTAATGCCACCGGACTGTACCCAAAATTCTTAAGATGGTCAATTGTATGTTATGTATACTTTACTAAATAAAAAAATTACCATTGACTCTGTTGGGCAAATTTACCCTATTTTATCTGTTACAAAGTTGCCATTGTAACCACTTAGTTTTAATAATAGTTTATTCTCCAGCTGATGACTACCAAGAACGCATCTCAAGTTGAACAAATTGAACTTATCACTTGTTGCACTGAGTGAGAATGTGCACCATGGGAACCTGGGGACACCTTAGAAAGAGGATGTTAGAAAGAACTTAAAATATTTGAGCTTGCATTAGGTGATTTGAAACAGAGTTTAAGAAAGTGGAGCTTCACTCTGATTTGGATGCTGTCAAAAAGTGAGGAGAAGGTAATTCGATAATTAGGTTTCATGAGAAACCTCATCTAGAGTGAAGAAACACTGGACTAAGGCTAAATCTGTAATTGATAAATAAGAGTCATTCATTAGAATAGAATCATCGGTCATTTTTGCAGTGTAAGACAGTATTAATATTTTGTTTATTTTCAGGCATGATTACAAAGACTTCATATTCTTTTCTCTTCTTGATTCACCAAGGTCACAGAGTGAACCTGTATAATGCTGATGATCCAGAGCATGTGTATGTTCAACAGGTGGACACCAAGGCCTAGCTGACAGTACCAGGAGAGCTCCTAGACACCAGGGACTATTTTGTGCTTTCTCATAAATAAGTAGAAGGACACAGTCCAGTCTAATTTACTTGGGGTTTCAAGAGTGCTAGTCTAGTGAACCTTTGTCAATGATAGACACTACTGGCAACTTTGACATGTACTTCCCATTAATGACATTTTAACTTACATTTTACAGCAAGAGCAAATTGATGCAACAAAGTAAATTATATTCCTGTGTGTGCAAGCTGATTGTTGTTCTTGCACAAGTAAGCCCTGCAAGACTTTTTGTATATTTCTGTCATTCTCAAATAGTCTGTCAGCTACACAGAAGCAAAGATAATCCCTGCTGCTGAATAACTCACTCAATTTGCATTTCTTCCCAGCCTCTTCTTGCAAACCCCAAAGGCAATCGTCTATATCTAGGGCTGTCTGACAGGCACAGGTAATGCTGTGGGACACTCTGGCACCTTAGAGAAAGAGATTCTGAGAAGAAAAGTTAGATAATGAGCTCTCAGTCTAGCTCTAGTCCTAGAACTGCAGTTCAGCCGGTGGAAGAGTGTGTCAGAAATATGGACATGGTGTGAGAGGCAGAATAGATGTCTTGCTGTTTGGGGAACTCAGAGCAACGCTAAGCCCTTGGAAAAAGAAGAATTAGAGACTGATTTTTTGTAATTATTGATTTTTCTCTGGCTGTCAGTCTAGCAACATTTAAGACTACAGCTTTGCCTAATAAAGTTTTGCTCTAAAGAACAGTCACCTCCATTCAGTACTAAACCCTTCTTTACAACTTTATGTAACCCCCTAATCCATAAGTATGACTTTTTCTTTTTGTTTTCATCATATAAACAATTTAAAAATTGGAGCTATTTCTTTTCATACTTGAGCTCAATGGCTCAAATGTAACCATGCATTAAGGAAATGTTACCATATCCTATTAAATTGAAGAAGTTGATTCCACATAATTTATAGCACCTTGATTTTATTAATCAACACTGTAATATGTGGGCACATCACTCCTGTCAAAGAGATTTTAAGGATGAGAGCAGCATGGGGGAAAATAAAGCAGAATGCATTTAATTTTTTCCTCATCCCATGAGAAAAAAGTTGTATTTAAAAAGTTATTTATATTTTCAAAAACTTAAGAAAAATATAAAATGCTCAGGTCGGTTTTTTTCTTTGGTTTTTTTTTTTGAAACACAAAAATTTGAGGGATTTTACATCAAGTCATAAGCTACAGAAACTGAGTAGCTGTCCCCAACTTCAGTGCTGAATACAAACAGATTCATAATTTGCTCTGGGCATGTGTTTATTGTGGCTTCTATTGTAAGCCTGTAACTACATCAGTATGGTGATAAATACTAAAGTTTTTTTTGTGGTTCCCAACCGAATCTTCCTTTTGGCCCTGTCTTTGAAAACATTTTGTGATGAAAAAGTTCAAACAAAAAAGTAGAAAGTACAGTTAATAAACCTCCACATCTCCCTCACTGATCTCAGTAATTATCAGCTCATGGGCAATTTTAATTATATCACATACTTCCCTTCTGGATTATTTTGAAGTAAAGTCCATATATGATAACAATATTTAATCCATAATATTTAAATATATTAAATTAATAACTATTGTATCTAGACAAACAGCCCATTCAGATTTAAAAATCACCAATGATTGGCTGAATTAACTGATTAAATTTTTCTGACTTAACAGATTAGTCAACTGGATACAATATAAATTTGAAGTTTTAAGTCCTCTTTTTTTTTTTTTGTCGCCCAGGAGACAAAAAAAATCTGTTGCCCATTGCAACCTCCGCCTCCTGATACGAGATTTCACCATGTTGGCCAGGCTAGTCCCGAACTCCTGACCTCAGGTGATGCACCCACCTCGGCCTCCCAAAGTGCTGGGATTACAAGTGTGAGCCACTGTGCCCGGCCACTCTTCTCTTTTTATTAACTCATATGTAGATAAATGCATAGAACTTGCATCGTAAGGAAATTATGAAAAGTGAAATTAAAGCTTCATGAACATAGATCATCCTAAATTCAAAGTAATCACAAACTCTGGTTGTGTAATCACTATGGACATACATTGTTAAGAAGATAATTAGTTTCCCTGTATCCATGTATGTCATCATTGCAATTACAGTGTAGTGTAATCATTGCCTTTATTCCAAATAATGTAAAACCTTTTATTTTAAAATGATTGAAGTTTGTGTATTTTTATCATAATGTTGGTCCCTCTTTTCAAAAAAAGCAAAATAAAATACATCTATCTCTAATAAACAAATGGATCTAGTCCCCATCTTGTTCACTATGCTATATATATTTTACATATGGGCAATAATATAATTTTATTTAATTACTGCATTTACCTTGAAAATAGCATTTGATAAAATATTAAAAATACATTTGCAGATGTCCTTATTAATATATAAAGACATTTTTACTGTTATAGAAAAATGGCATATTTCTAAGACATAGGAATACATTATATAATAATTATATAATAACAAATAACATTTGAACTGAGTGCTAAATTGCTATATTTGGAATCAATGTATCTTTGAAAGGTTATATAAAGAGCTTGTTAATAAACTTGCCTTTACACACACTGCAGATAGTGTTATAAAATTTCTACTGCATTAAATAAGAGCAAATTATGGATACAAAATGGCTTAGGAGCAGCTTCCTTGGCTTCAGCAAAAAAAAAAAATTGTGGGTCCAGATAAGTTGAAGGCCAAAATTTATCGTAAATCATATAACAACTGACAGAAAGGTCCAAAAGAAGACCTGCAAATAGCACAATGCCTTATTTCCTTGGCTGAATGATTCTAATTTATAGAGCATAGTAGAAGAGAATAGGACAGATGAAAAAATATAACTCAAGAAGAAATCCCTGCATATACATCATGGTGGGATGAGGAAGTTATAGAGATACCTTCATAAAATTAGTAAGCATTCATCCTCCAAATTAATGAGTTTAGTAGAAAGTTCACATAGGGCACTGAAAAATGGCATACTTCTTAAAGTGAATAATGCTGGTTTGCAGACACAAAGGGTCACAAGACTACTCTTGCTTTTGCGTGGGAATTTGAAAATACAATACTCAAATTTATGGTTAGGTAATGTGGCCACCTGCAGGCTGTTAAGCAACAGAGGAAGAATATCCATTCTTATGCTAAGAATAGGAAGTTATTTTCTGTTTAAAACAATTTATAAGCCAGGTGCGGTGGCTCACACCTGTGATCCCGGCACTTTGGGAGGCTGAGGCGGGTGGATCACCTGAAGTCAGGAGTTCAAGACCAGCCTGAAATAGTGAAACTCCATCTCTATGAAAAATACAAGGGTTAGCCGGGTGTGGTCGCGCACACTTGTAATTCTTGCTTCTTGTCGCCCAGGCTGAGGCAGAAGGATCGCTTGAACCCGGGAGGCAGTGGCTGCAGTGAGCTGAGATTGGGCCACTGTACTCCAGCCTGGGCGACAGAGTGAGACTCTGCTAATTTATAAAGCATAGTAGAAGAGAATAGGACAGATGAAAAAATATAACTCAAGAAGAATTCCCTGCATATACATCATGGTGGGATGAGGAAGTTATAGAGATACCTTCATAAAATTAGTAAGCTTTCATCCTCCAAATTAATGAGATTGCTCTCATTATAATTTTCATCCTCCAACTTAATGAGTTTGCTCTCATTATAATTTTTCAAAAAAAATTATACCAAAAAAATTATAACACAGCATTGTCATATACTTTGTGTAATTATAAAACTTAAATTCTTCACACATGATAATTGTGGATATAATTTTCCACAACATTACTACTTATTATACCTCATTAACTTTGACTACTGAGATTGAAAAATAATACATTTATTATTATTGGTTTTCATCTTATTCTTGCCTTCTTTAACAAGCATTGAAAAATCTAAGATGTGGCTTTTGGCTAAGAGACATAGGGTTAGGTAAATTCGGCATTAGAAAAAGAATGGGCCTGAATTGACTGCAGTTCATTACAATGGCTATAAAGGGGATTGGTAGACCAGCGCCTAGTCAAAAACCATTGTGAAATAAAATATACTAAATAGTTGTTGGAAATAATAATACGTCAATTTGAAGGAAGTGCATTTCAGTATGTAATGTGTTTAATGAAGTGATTTGATAGTAAGACATTTGTTAATAGTCATGGGAGAAATTAAAATATAAACTGTTTTTAAATTATGTGGACAGATTTCATATAAAGCAAATATTGGCAGGTCAACTAATGAGTAGTATAATGCGATGGTTTCAGACCAAGAACCAATCATTTCAAGGGTCTGTCCTTGTTAATTATTAACTATTTTAATGTTAGCATATAGATTAGCCTATATAATCTGTGCTGGAAGCAATGGACTGTAGAAGGAAGTCAAGGAGAGGAAAGAAGAATTAGAGGGAAATTATGATAAAGGGTGAAATGGAATGATTATGAAATTAATCATGAACATTTTTGACCATTCTTTACAACAAAAAGTAAAATAGAAATTTGTAAATTATTTAGCTAATATAACTATTGTAGAAAATTTGACTGATTAATTTAAATCAAGATATCAAATTTCACTCTACTAGACTCTTATTTGATAAAACTAATTAGTTTGTTCCTCTTCCCTTAACTTTCTGTTGCATGAATACTCCCTACAGCTAACCTCTAAGAAAACACCCAGATTAAAATAGGGGTAATTAATTCAATTATTTAGATATTTTGCTTACATAAGTAAAGCCTGAGGTTTTTTATTTTTTTCTTCATTTAGATATTTTGGCAGTAAACATCATTTAATAGAAATCAATTCCAAGTACTGTCAGGCCTCTTAGCCAAAGCTAAGCCATCATATCCCCTGTGACCTGCAGGTACACATCCAGATGGCCTGTTCCTGCCTTAACTGATGACATTCCACCACAAAAGAAGTGAAAAATGGCCTGTTCCTGCCTTAACTGATGACATTACCTTGTGAAATTCCTTTTCCTGGCTCATCCTGGCTGAAAAGCTCCCCCACTGAGCACCTTGTGAACCCCCCAGCCCTCCCTGTCAGAGAACAACCCCCTTTGACTGTAATTTTCCTTTACCTTCCCAAATCCTATAAAATGGTCCCACCCCTATCTCTTTTCAGACTCAGCCTGCCTGCACCCAGGTGAAATAAACAGCCTTGTTGCTCACACAAAGCCTGTTTGGTGGTCTCTTCACACGGACGCACATGAAATTTGGTGCTGTGACTCGAATTGGGGGACCTCCCTTGGGAGATCAATCCCCTGTCCTCCTGCTCTGTGCTCTGTGAGAAAGATCCACCTACGACCTCAGATCCTCAGACCAACCAGCCCAAGGAACATCTCACCGATTTTAAATCGGGTAAGCGGCCTCTTTTTTCTCTCTTCTCCAACCTCTCTCACTATCCCTCAACCTCTTTCTCCTTTCAGTGTTGGCGCCACACTTCAATCTCTCCCTTCTCTTAATTTCAATTCCTTTTATTTTCTGGTAGAGACAAAGGAGACACATTTTATCCGTGGACCCAAAACTCCGGCACTGGTCACGGACTCGGGAAGGCAGCCTTCCCTTGGTGTTTAATCATTGCGGGGATGCCTCTCTGATTATTCACCCACGTTCTATTGGTGTCTGATCTCCACGAGGACACCTGCTTTGGTCATTCACCCACGTTCCCTTGGTGGCAAGTCAATTGCAGGGATGCCTGCTTTGGCTGCTCACCCACATCGCAGCCCAAGGTTTCTCCCCGCCCACCTTCTCCCACCTCCCCGTCTCTACCCTTCTCTTTAAACTTGCCTCTTTCACTACGGGCAGCCTTCCATCCTCCATTCCTCCTTCTCTTTTAGCCTGTGTTCTTAAGAACTTAAAACCTCTTCAAGTCTCGCCTGACCTAAAATCTAAGCATCTTATTTTCTTCGGCAACACCGCTTGGCCCCAATACAAATTTGACAATGGTTCTGTAGCAGGATGAGCGGCAGACAAAACTCCTCAGACATCAAGTTAAAGAAGGAAGGGGTTTATTCGGCCGGGGGGAATTGGCAAGACTTCTGTCTCAAGAGCCCAGCTCCCCGAGTGAGCAATTCCTGCCCCTTTTAAGGACTCACAACTCTAAGGGGGTGCATGTGAGAGGGTTGTGATTGATTGAGCAAGCAGGGGGTATGTGACTGGGGGCTGCATGCACCGGTAATTAGATCAGAACAAAACAAGATAGGGATTTTCACAGTGCATTTCTATACAATGTCTGTAATCTATAGATAACAGAATCAATTAGGTCAGGGGTCGACCTTTAACTACCGGGCCCAGGGTGTGGCGCCGGGCTGTTGGCCTGTGGATTTCATTTCTGCCTTTTAGTTTTTACTTCTTCTTTCTATGGAGTCAGAAATCGGGCATAAGACAATATGAGGGGTGGTCTCCTCCCTTATTCCCCCCTTTTGAGACTCTCATTCATTTCATTAGTGGGATTTCTCACTTTCATTTTCACTACCCATGTCTTCTTGCAAGACAGATCGATAGTGATTTATATAGTACATTTGTGCTGAGGCATTCTGGTGAACTAAGGTAGCAATGAAGCTTTTTATCATTCAAAGAAGTACAGGTATCAAACAGTAGGCTTGTTTCTATTATTATTATAGCCCCTATTATAAGAGTTTTAAATCCTCCTAGGGCTGGGAACCATTTTCCAAACATGGCCCCAGGATCAAATCCATGCCACACTTGCATGGGCACATGTGCCACTTTTATCATATCTCTAACTATGTCTTCAACTACTTGCCCTTGATTATCTATGTGTAGGCAGCAATTAGTAAGGTTAAATTTCCTGCAGATCTCTCCTTCAGCTGCTAGCAAGTAGTCGAGAGCTAATCTATTTTGATTGATAGCATTTCTCATCAGAGTTTCTTGCTGGGCCAGAATACTCAAGGCTCTGCTGGTTTTATTAGTGATTATTTCTAAGACAGCTTGTAACCGTATGATTCGGTTGATCATGTAAATGGGGGTTCAGTATTCCCATGAGCTGTCTTGTGCCCAAGTAGCAGGCCCATAATATTGTATGATTCTCTCAGGGAGCCATTCATCATCTTTCCAATTTCCTATAGCTATGCTTCTCTTTCCAAGGGAAGCATAGACAGGGAAGCCCAGGAGTTCGCCTGTTTTTATGGGCTGTAGAAAGAAAGATGGTTTAATAGTGCCAATAACACAACTACCTGCCCACTGGTCAGATAATTTGGCATAAACTTGATGCCCACATATCCAATACAATCCAGTGGGGGCTGTCCACTCCCGGTGGCACTCTGGGTGGGTCCACATGGTTTACAACTTTGGGAATTTGCTAAATGAATTCCTCTCTGTTTGATTTGAACTCCACCAAGTGACTGTTTTTGTGATACCATTATACGGTTTCTGCCCCAGACAACTAAGTCGTCCTACAGGGTGAGTGAATTCTTTTCTTCTCTAGCTATGCAATATTGTCCAATAATTGAGGCTTTTAGGACCCAGAAATTATCAGGGTGATTCTTTTGACCTGGGAATTCATTAGGAACTGGGTCTGTAGGCACTAATTCTCGGGCTTCCCATCACCATTGATCTCCCATTACATTTCTTCCACATACATAACATGAAGTGACATTGAGAGACTGGGCTACATGCTCGGCTAATTGCAAAAACAAATTTCTTGTGTTTTTTGTTTTGTTTTGTTTTGTTTTTTTCCTGGAATTTCTGGTACTGGTACATTTAGCTCATCATAGAAAGTTTGAAACACTGGCTCAGAAGAGCATTTGTAAACTTCTCCTCAAACCAAGATATTTACTCAAGGATCCAGTCTGGCCCCATCAATTCCTAAGGTCACACATTCCTCTTTTTCCCAGCAGGGATTAAGGTTATTGGTTATTACTAGCTCTAAGGGGTTACATTGTCCCTTAGTACAGGAAGGGCCATTTTTTCCTTTCTGAAGGTGAACTGGATCCTTTTCATCATTTTTTTTTCCTTTTATCCAAGTGGCCTAAATGACACAAGACCAGTATTTACATTTATTTCCACACAGTCCTAATTTATGACAGATGTACTTATTTTCTGTCATATAGCCTCTTTTCTAATTAAGAAAACCACACCTTATTCCTAACTTATTACTATTAATGACAGCACAGGTATCAAATTTTAAGGTGACTTGTTTGGGCACCCTTTTTTTTCTTCTGTTTTGGCTAACACTTTACTCATATCGTTTATGAGCCCCCACCAGTCCTCAGTCCTTAACCTTATTTTAAAAACTGTGGTCATGGGAGGCTCAGATGGGTCATAACACACATCAGGTTGGTCATTTCCTGGTATACATACCTTGTATAGAATAACATTATACAAACAAGTTCTTTTTAGAGTTCCAGTACACTTATAATAACCATAAAATAATAGGACCATAGCAACCTTTTGTCCTGCCTCAGTGACTTGATGTACACACTGGGAACAGCCCCCAGTCTGAAGAAGGTCAGTTGAAGTCCTTACTGTACAAGTCCAAATTTTAAGGAAAATGAATCCCGCAATGAGTTTCCTCATGCTTCAGTCGTGCGTGGACCAGTCAGCTTCCGGGTGTGACTGGAGCAGGGCTTGTCATCTTCTTCAGAGTCACTTTGCAGGGGTTGGCTAAGCTGCTCCCGTCCACGTACTGCTTACAGTCTACTAATGTTTAAGGATGGTCTCGGAGGTTGGGCCTACTAGAATAAACTGAGTCCAACAGCTCTACACAGTTATATTCAACTGGGCTCTCTGATACCAGGAACAAGGGGGTGGGGTTTAGGGTTTTGTAAACTTAAATGGTTATGTGGGGATTTTCACATAGCAAGCTTTGGTACTTGGTTAATCTAGCATTTGTTAACCAGTGATGTCCTTTGGTATTTATTAAAGTTACCACAGCATGGGAGGCCTTTATATTCAGGTTTTGCCTAAGGGTTAGTTTATCTGCTTCTTGTGCTAATAGGGCCATTGCTGCTAGGGCCCTTAGACCTGGGAGCCAGCCTTTGGAAACCTTGTCTAGTTGTTTTGAGAGATAGGCCACTGGGCTTGGCCAGGGCCCCACAGTCTGGGTTAAAACTCCAATTGCCATTTTTTCTCTTTCTGACACATAGAGTGTAAAGAGTTTTGTCAGGTCAGGTAGCCTCAGGGCTGGGGCCAACATGAGTTTTTCTTTTAATTCATGAAAAGCTCTTTGCTATTGGTTGTAATAGATGTAGTTTATCTAATCTACATTTTTATTAACTGTCACCTACTAAAATATTGACTCAAATCCTGCAGCTATTTGATTTCAAGCTTTAAATTGATCTGGTATTCCTTGTGGGACTCCAATTGCGTCTAAATAAACATGAGAGTCGAAAGGCCCATAGGGGGCTTCTCTCACTTTATGATGTCTTATTATTTTTTTCCTTCTGGTTGATGAAACGCCAAGGTGAAAAGGATAGCCAAGTGGACTAAAGTACAAGTGCCACTCCAGTTATTCAGCAGAGTGCCCAGTAAAGGTCCACCACAATACCACCACACATCCACTCAGGGATGAACAAAGGCTGACTGATTGATAAGCTCTTGAAAATTCTTAAGCTCACTGCATCCTTTCAGATCTCCAAGGAATGCTAAGTTTCCTCCCTGCCGTGAGAGACACAAAGTGAACTTAGTGTTGGGAGATGGAAGCTGGATGGTCCCCGGGGACTGACCCACAGGGATTTTGGGATATAGCAGAGAGAGCTTGCCATGACTTATTACTCCAGGCTATGGAATCCTGGAAAAGAGCTATCATGCAGTCTATGCCTGGTCGACTGGAGGACCACGTTCGTGGAAGGGGGACAATCTGGGCCTCTGGCCTGCCATGTGCACAAGCATAACAATTGCTTTTGTTTAATGTGCAGATGGAATATTTGATCCACTTTAACCAGGCATTTGCATCATGGTATCCTGTCTTAATTACTAAAGTTTATTTTAAGTCTTTAACTTCTATAATCCTCTGGTAAAATGAATGTATGGTTTTAGGGAAATTATAAAAACCAGTTGGGGCAGTCCATCCTTGCTCTTCAGTGGTCCACAGAATGTTGGACCAACTATGGCATGAAAGCTGTACATCGGTGGGTAACACTCCTGGTTGGCACTGGGGTCTTTATCGAAATCTCCCCAGATTAAATGGTCCTACGTTACTAATGCCTAGTCTGAGGACAGACAGGAGGGACAGAAGTACTTTTCTGAAGTAGAAAGCTGTCTTTAACTTGGCAAGTCCTCACAGGGTATAACAAAGCAAGCATTAAATGCAATAGTTTGAGGCGAAATTGACTTGGTTATATTAATAACTAGATGGTCAGCAATAGAACGAGGAAAGAAGAAAGAGTAATAGAATAGATTAAAAGAGTTAAATTTTTCTTAGCTTTAGTTTGGTAGGGTTTTCCCCTGGGACTATGGCCCACGACTCTGGAGGGGGTGACACTTTCTTCACTCGGGGTGATGAGTCCATTCTTTTTTTGCTGTATGAACAGCAGTCTTGGTGGTTAGCAGCACAAGGTAGGGTCCTTCCCAGGCTGGCTCAAGTTTTTCTTCTTTCCACCTTTCAATGAGAACATGATCTTCAGGCTGGCACTGGTTTACTGGAAATTCTAAGGGTGGTACATGTGCTAAAAGACTTTTAGGGTTTTTTTTGGTTTTGTTTTGTTTTTGTGAGAAAGGAAAGTGGAAGATAAACCAAGTACATAATTTTTAAGAGACTGAACTTTTGTTTTAAATGTGGGGTCCTTGGCAGTGGATTTAGGTCCTTAGTGCCTTTTTACTGAGAAATTTCCTTTGGCATCTATTTTTATTAGTTTTTAAACCAAAGAAAGCCAAATGCCATTTAGCAATGCTTCTTGTATGATTTTTATACAAGATAAGCTAAATTTTATCTTTATATTTTTGTGTTATTAACGTTAAACCTAATTTTAATAAAACCTTGTAGACATTTTTATTTAATTTTTAATGTTTGACAATAAGGTAAGATTTTATAGACTGTTTTAAACCTTTTATAATTTTTGCTAAAGAGCAGGTTGGTGCTTTAAGAGAAACCTGAAGAACTGGATGATACTTCTTTAACTTTAGCTAATATGTTTACACACAGAATGTTCTTTACAATTAATGTTTTAAACCTTGCTTAAACCTTCAAAACAGTAATTTTTCACTTTTTAATGTAGGTAAAAATGTACATTCTTATGCCTCCTTATAATCCTTTTACCAAAGTTATATTTTGCTTTTCTTATACACCTTGCACATAAACTGTTTTTTTTTTTCTTTTTTTCAATAGTTTTACATTCAGGAGGCCTAGTTACTTTTAAATTATACAACATTTTTTGCATAAATTCTTTTTTTAATACACTTTTTTTATAACTTTTTTTCACGACTTTTACAGGCAATTTTTTGATATGCCTTAACTTTCTGACTTATTACAAACATTTCTTTCTTTAAACACCCAGTTAATTTATTTCACGACAAGAATTTACCACATAACACTCTTTTTAGATACATTCAACCCCCCCCCCTTTTTTCCCCTGTTTTTTTTCCGAAGATGATAACCATTCTTTTCCAAAGCGAACCTTTTTTTATGTCTATGGACTAGACTGTCTAAGGCCACAAGAATAGAATTACTGTAATACATATTACATTGTTAACTTTTAGCAAACTTTACTTTTGTTAAAAACCTTGTAAGTTTGGGATTTTAATTATCATTTGCTATTAATACGACCTTGTTTTGTCCAAATTAGAATTGGTATGATGGCTTTTAAAGGAACAGGGTACACTTTTTTTTTTTTTCCTGTCAACTACTTGTATATGTCTTTCTTTCTGTCTTTGACTTTGTCTCTCTCTCTTTGACTTTCCTTTTGCCTCTGTCTCTTCCTCTCTCTCTCTTCCTCTGTCTTTCTCTCTCTCTCATTGACTCCCTCTTTGTCTGTCTCTTCCTCTCTCTCTCTCTTCCTCTGTCTTTCTCTCTCTCTCATTGACTCCCTCTTTGTCTGTCTCTTCCTCTCCGTCTCTTCTTCTCTCTCTCTCTTTACCTCTTTTCCTCCCTGTCTCTTTCCTCTCTCTCTCTTCCTCTGTCTTTCTCTCTCTCTCATTGACTCCCTCTTTGTCTGTCTCTTCCTCTCCGTCTCTTCCTCTCTCTCTCTCTTTACCTCTTTTCCTCCCTGTCTCTTTCCTTTCTCTCTCTCTGCTGGTCTTTCCTTGCCTCTGCCAGCCACTTATGCTGCTGTTCTCTCAACCACTGTGTGTTGGGGGCAGGGGATCTAAAACAAGCTGGCCTGGGTTCCCTGGCTTACAGGTTACCTTGTGTCATACCTTTGAAACAAGGGACCTGTCAAGGCTTCCTTCTAATGGCCAACCTACCTCTAATGCTGGCCAGTCTATCTTACACAAAGTTTTACGTTTTTCTGGTGTCATAGTACTCCATAGTCTCCCTTAAATCCTTTTTTTGGAAAATTTTCAACATAGTTCCTAGTGGGGTGGGCTTACTTTGTGCCTCACCCATGTTTCCTCTAGACAAAACACCACAAAACAAAGAATGGATAAAAAGGGCACACACACACTTTTGTAGTTTACACCAAACCAAAATCAGAGTATCCAGAAATCCAAGCCAGGTCAAAACCAAAACCAAAGTATCAAGCAATCCAAGTCAAGTCAAAAACAAAAACCAAAGTACCAGTACAGGCACACCGTGGGCGATCAGGCCACACTTCCACTCAAATGGAGTGGGCAAGTTCCCAGGACTGGTCCTGTCAAGCAATTCAAACCAAATCAAAACCAAAACCAAAACCAAATGCCAATAAAGGCACACCATGGGTGATCAAGCCATGCTTCCACTCAAACGGAGTGGGCAAGTTCAAAGACTAGTCTTACCAAGTTTTAGATGTCCAGACTCCAAGTGCCCGTTCCTTCCTGGGGTTCAGCCACTGTGTTGATCCTCCACGGGGGCCTGCCACACACTGCTCTGGCGGGGCGTCCCACTGAGGCAAATGCCTACCCTGGAGCGCTCTCAGGATCCGCATCGCTGAGGCTGGTTGGAGTGCCCCTCAGGGATGTTCCACAGGGCAAGCGTAAGCCACCTAAGGAGCTGCCTTGACCATCCACCATTCACCTCGCTTCCCAGTCAGGGAACCAAGAAATGTAGCAGGATGAGCGGCAGACAAAACTCCTCAGACACCAAGTTAAAGAAGGAAGGGGTTTATTCGGCCAGGGGCATCAGCAAGACTTCTGACTCAAGAGCCGAGCTCCCTGAGTGAGCAATTCCTGTCCCTTTTAAGGACTCACAACTCTAAGGGGGTGCATGTGAGAGGGTCGTGATTGATTGAGCAAGCAGGGGGTATGTGACTGGGGGCTGCATGCACCGGTAATTAGATCAGAACAAAACAAGATAGGGATTTTCACAGTGCATTTCTATACAATGTCTGTAATCTATAGATAACAGAACCAATTAGGTCAGGGGTCGATCTTTAACTACCGGGCCCAGGGTGCGGCACCGGGCTGTCTGCCTGTGGATTTCATTTTTGCCTTTTAGTTTTTACTACTTCTTTCTTTGGAGGCAGAAATTGGGCATAAGACAATATGAGGGGTGGTCTTCTCCCTTAGTTCTAAATGGCCAGAAAACGGCACTTTCGATTTCTCCATCCTACAAGACCTAAATAATTTTTTGTCAGAAAATGGGCAAGTGATCTGAGGTGCCTCACATCCAGGCATTTTTTATGCTTCATTTCCTCCCTAATCTCTGTTCCCAAGGCAATTCCTCCCAAATCCTCCTTTCCCTCCCACCTGTCTCCTCAGTCCCAACCCCAAGCCCCCAAGAATCTCTGAGTCTTTCCAGTCGTCCTTTTCTACAGATCCATCTGACCTCTCCCCTCCTCCCCAGGCTGCTTGTTGCCAGCCGAGCTAAGTCCCAATTCATCCTTAGCCTCTGCTCCTCCACCCTACAATCCTTCTATCACTTCCCCTCCTCCCACCTGGTCTGGCTTACAGTTTAGTTCTGTGACTAGTTCTTCCCCCACCTGCCCAACAATTTCCTCTGAGAGAAGTGGCTGGAGCTGAAGGCATAGTCAGGGTACATGCTCCTTTTTCGCTATCAGACCTCTCTTAGATCAGTCAGCATTTGGGCTCTTTCTCATCAGACTCCACTAAATATATACAGGAATTCCAATATCTAACTCTGTCCTACAATTTAACCTGGAGTGACTTAAATGTCATCCTGACTTCTACCCTCTCCCCAGATGAACCGGAAACAGTTTTTTCTCTAGCCCAATCTCACACTGATAACTGCCAGCTTCACGAGCCACACCTCCAGGAAGGCATTAGAGCAGTTCCCCGAGAGGATCCCCAATGGAACTATCAGGCAGATACCCCAGGTATAGCTAGGTGAGATTACACGATTTCCTGCCTAGTTGAAGGGCTTAAAAAGGCAGCTTAAAAAGCTGTTAATTATGACAAACTTAAAAAAACTACCCAAGGTAAAGACAAAAACTCAGGCCAGTTCACAGCCCGCTTAGCAGCAACCCTTAGATGCTTTATGGCCCTAGATTCAGAGGGGCCAGAAGGCTGCCTTATTCTTAATATGCATTGTTTTTTTTATTTTTATTTTTATTTATTTATTTATTTTATTATTATTATTTTTTATTATTATTATACTTTAAGTTCTAGGGTACATATGCATAACGTGCAGGTTTGTTACATATGCATTGTATCACCCAGTCAGCTTCAGACATTAAAAAAAAGCTTCAAAAATTGGAATCCAGACCTCAAACCCCACAACAGGAATTAACCTCACTTTCAAGGTGTACAATAACAGAGACGAGGTAGCCAGGCAGCAACGCATTACTGAATTACAGCTATTTGCCTCCACTGTAAGACAACCCACAACCAGGTCTCCAGCATAAAAGAACTTCAAAACATCCAAGCCACAGCTTCCAGGGCTCTTTCAAAACATCCTCATGGGCCTTGCTTCAAATGCCATAAAGCCTGGCCACTGGGCCAAGGAATGCCCGCAGCCTGGGAATCCTCCTAGTCTGTACCCTGTCTGTGCGGGCCCCCACTGGAGGTGGGACTGTCCGACTCACATCGCCACCACTTCTAAAGCCCCTGGAGCCCAAACCCAACGTTCCTTGGCTGACTCGTCCCAGACCTCCTCAGCTTAGCAGCTGAAGACTGATGCTGCCCGATCACCTCGTAAGCTCCCTGGACCATCACGGACGCCGAGCTTTGGTTAACTCTTACAGTGGAGGGTAAGTCCGTCCCCTTCTTAACCAATAGGGAGGCTACCCACTCCACATTACCTTCTTTTCAAAGGCCTGTTTCCCTTGACTCCATAACTGTTGTGGGTATTGATGACCAGGCTTCTAAACCTCTTAAAACTCCCCAACTCTGGTGCCAACTTGGACAACATTCTTTTATGTACTCCTTTTTATTTATCCCCACCTGCCCAGTTCCCTTATTAGGCCAAGACATTTTAACTAAATTATCTGCTTCCCTGACTATTCCTAGACTACAGCCACACCTCATTGCTGCCTTTTCCCCCAGTTCAAAGCCTCCTTCACATCCTCCCCTTGTATCTCCCCACCTTAAACCACAAGTATAGGACACCTCTACTCCTTCCTTGGCAACCGATCATGCACGCCTTACCATCCCATTAAAACCTAATCACCCTTACCCTGCTCAACACCAGTATCCCAACCCGCAGCATGCTTGAAAGGATTAAATCCTGTTATCACTCACCTGTTAGAGCATGGCCTTTTAAAGTCTATAAACTCTCCATACAATTCCCCCATTTTACCTGTCCTAAAACCGGGCAAGCCTTGCAAATTAGTTCAGGATCTGTGCCTTATCAACTAAATTGTTTTGCCTAGCCACTGCATGGTGCCAAACCCGTATACTCTCCTATCCTCAATACCTCCCTCCACAGCCCATTATTCTGTTCTAGATCTCAAACATGCTTTCTTTACTATTCCTTTGCACCCTTCATCCCAGTCTCTCTTCACTTTTACTTGGACTGACCCTGACACCCATCAGGCTCAGCAAATTACCTGGGCTGTACTGCCGCAAGGCTTCACAGACAGCCCCCATTACTTCAGTCAAGCCCAAATTTCTTCCTCTTCTGTTACCTATCTCGGCATGATTCTCATAAAAACATATGGGCTCTCCCTGCTGATCATGTCCAGCTAATCTCCCAAACCCCAATCCCTTCTACAAAACAACAACTCCTTTCCTTCCTAGGCATGGTTAGTGCAGTCAGAATTCTCACACAAGAGCCAGGACCGGACCCTGTAGCCTTTCTGTCCAAACAACTTGACCTTACTGTTTTAGCCTAGCCTTCATGTCTGCGTGCAGCGGCTGCCACTGTCTTAATACTTTCAGAGGCCCTAAAAATCACAAACTATGCTCAACTCACTGTACAGTTCTCATAAGTTCCACCTATCAATCTCTTCCCACACAAGGCAAGTGGTTCTTAGACCAAGGAAAATATCTCCTTCCAGCCTCACAGGCCCATTCTATTCTGTTGTCATTTCATAACCTCTTCCATCTAGGTTACGAGCCACTAGCTCATCTCTCAAAGCCTCTCATTTCCTTTCCATCGTGGAAATTTATCCTCAAGGAAATCACTTCTCAGTGTTCCATCTGCTATTCTACTACCCCTCAGGGATTGTTCAGGTCCTCTCCCTTTCCTACATATCAAGCTCGGGGATTTGCCCCCACGCAGGACTGGCAAATTGACTTTACTCACATGCCTCGAGTCAAGAAACTAAAATATCTCTTGGTCTAGGTAGACACTTTCACTGGTTAGGTAGAGGCCTTTCCCACAGGGTCTGAGAAGGCCACCATGGTCATTTCTTCCCTTCTGTCAGACATAATTCCTCAGTTTAGCCTTCCCACCTCTATACAGTCCAGTAACAGACTGGCCTTTATCAGTCAAATCACCCAAGCGGTTTTTCAGGCTCTTAGTATTCAGTGAAACCTTTATATCCTTTACCATCCTCAATCTTCAGGAAAAGTAAAACGGACTAACAGTCTTTTAAAAACTCACCTTGCCAAGCTCAGTCATCAACTTAAAAAGGATTAGACAATACTTTTACCACGTTCCCTTCTCAGATTTCAGGCCCGTCCTCAGAATGCTACAGGTTACAGCCCATTTGAGCTCCTGTGTGGACACTCCTTTTTACTGGGTTCCAGTCTTATTCCAAACACCAGCCCAACTTGAACTGCACCCCAAAAACTTAGAGCCTAAAAACTCATCAACCAAGAAAGTAATTATGCTGAACTCCCTTAGGCTGTCTCTAATTGCATGTTCTAAGTCCTCCCAATTCTTAATCCTTTAATACCTGTTTTTTTCTCCTTCTCTTATTCAGACCTTGTATCTTCTGTTTAGTTTTTCAATTCATACAAAACTGCATCCAGGCCATCACCAATCATTCTATATGACAAATGCTCATTCTAACAACTCCACAATATCACCTCTTACCACAAAATCTTCCTTCAGCTTAATCTCTCCCACTCTAAGTTCCCATGCTGCCCCAATCCCACTTGAAGCAGCCCTGAGAAACATCGCCCGTTATCTCTCCATACCACCCCCCAAAAATTTTCACCGCCCCAACACTTAAACACTATTTTGTTTTATTTTTCTTATTCATATAAGAAGACAGGAATGTCAGGCCTCTTAGCCAAAGCTAAGCCATCATATCCCCTGTGACCTGCAGGTACACATCCAGATGGCCTGTTCCTGCCTTAACTGATGACATTCCACCACAAAAGAAGTGAAAATGGCCTGTTCCTGCCTTACCTGATGACATTACCTTGTGAAATTCCTTTTCCTGGCTCATCCTGGCTGAAAAGCTCCCCCACTGAGCACCTTGTGACCCCCCCACCCCTGCCTGCCAGAGAACAACCTCCTTTGACTGTAGTTTTCTTTACCTACTCAAATCCTATAAAATGGCCCCACCCCATCTCCCTTCGCTGACTCCCTTTTCAGACCCAGCCTGCCTGCATCCAGGTGAAATAAACAGCCTTGTTGCTCACACAAAGCCTGTTTGGTGGTCTCTTCACACAGACACGCATGAAAAGTACTAATTTTTGTCTTGTCAGGGACATATGGCAGCCCAAAAGAGAGTAAAAAATAACATTAAAAATTAACTTAAATATTTAAAAAATAGTATTAAAATATATCTTCATCTGACATACTAACTAAAATAGAAATTAATCGGACATACTCAGTGACACAGACTTGCTGCCATTTGAAAAAATACCTACCAGGGTGGAAACCAGGGCCACTAATAATATTAGGTGACAATTACTGTGTCCTGAATATATGCTGTAGGCACCAGAATTAACAACGCATTATGTATATGATTCTGTTATATCCTCACATGGGGATTAAGATGCATTAACCTATCAGTGCTCATGGCCCCATCTCCAGGCTCGAACTTGAAATTGAGTCTGAGAAATGTAAAGGTCCCAGTGATATTCTCTCAAAATGTTTTTCTCATTTGGTTCACTGTAGCCATGATCTACATGTTTCTTTTGCTAATGTATTAAACATGCCAAAACTTTCCCTCTACAACCATAGCCCTTTTTTCAATCTCTTAGTATATTTTTCTAATAATTTCATTTCTTCTGTGCTTACTATCTTGTGATATTAAGGGGAAAGGAGTGGAAGAGTCCAGGCATAGTACCATAGTTGCCAGTTAGATGTTCATCCATGGTTTTGAATCATGAGTATGATTGATAAACCTGAAATTCGTTTGTAGGTGGGTTTTGCTCTTAACATTTAGCTCCTTCTTTGATCTTCAATCCAATCTAGATATCTCTGCTTGATATTATTCTTCAATAATTTAAAATTCAGGGACAAGATTTGTGTACCTCTAGTTCATCTTTATTTTTTTTCAAACCTAAATTAATATTTTCCCTCTCCTCTCCTTTTCTTTCTTTTCTAACTAGCATACATCCTACGTCTTTTATATTGCACAATAATCCAGACCAAGATTATTTCTGTGATTGGTCAAAATATTAGACAATAGCATAAATATCTCATCGTAAGCCCTTATTAAGTTATTAGTAAACTAACCTCTTTTAACAGTGTAGAAGAGCTCTGTACTGACTCCCAGGTTCTGTGTTTGTGGAGGAGGGTACAGCAGATGGATAAGCAATAACACAGGAAGCAGCAGGAGGGAGAGAGTGTGGCAGGTCTCCAGCTGTTTCTACACAACAGAACCTCTTTCGGTTACTTATCACTGACACCAAACTTCTGATTGGAATACAGTAATGTTATTTAGCTTCTATAACCCCCCTTCTCTCCTGCCCTCATGCTCATATACTTCAGTTTTTCCTTTTCCTTTTGTGAATCATTTTCCCTTTGCAGTGCCATTGTTTGTTTTAACCCAACTTCAGATATATGGTAACCTTCAGTGTGAATTTCTCTATGACCCCAATTCCTCCCACCCAACCTCCAAGGTGTTATGTCTTAATGTGTATGTGCTTGATTGCCAACGTTCCTGATAGATTTACTCTATATCACCTCTTCCCAGGGTCCCAAAGAACTGAAACATTTGTATAGGTCAAATTGAAGTTGGGTAGAAAGTTGGGGAGAGGAGAAGAGGAGGAGGAGGATCTGAATATTTTTTAAATGATCAAATTAAGTCCATTAAGATAAGTGCACTCCTAGACAAACAGTATTCCTATCTGATGAATAACCTCCTCAAAGACTAGGCATGTAGGTTAGAAAGGGCTCTGAGTTACTAATTAAGGTTAGAGGATAAAAAGCAGGATTAAACATGATTAAGATCACATTTCTATGATTGAAACATTATTATTTTATGTTGAATGCATTTGTCTCTGGCAATAGTGTAGTCCAAAACATGTTCAAATTTGCAATAAATGTTCATACATTTTGAGTGTTGTTCCACTATAGCATACATCTAGAAATTCAAATGGACAGTTTCTTTAGGTAGCTTATTTGAAGACTATAAGACTATATGATTTATAAATCTCTTTCTTTTTGCATCCCCCTATACAGTGTGTGTGTGTGTGTGTGTGTGTGTGTGTGTGTGAGAAATTGTATTAAGATCTTTACTGAGGTGGACTATTAAATTACTGATATTCAAAAAATTCACAAATATTAAATTTAGTCAATTTAAATAAATTTTCAGCACAGTTTTAACTTTAGCTGGATTAAGCTTTGTGATACTCCTGTATTGCATTCCTCTAAATAATTTTTCAGTTTTAAAATAATCAAAACCAATATGAGTGGCTTTTGGAATTTGGCTGCTCCACATTAAAAAGAAAATTTGACCCTGTAGCCCTGTGAAATGATTTTTTGGGGAAGGTAGATATGTCTTTCTATGCCATGAAGCTTCCTGAAAAAGAAGTCGACTTGATATAATTTCTCCTTGCTCACAGCTATTTCCACCTATTTCTTCTTGGGCTATGATTCTTTAGTTTTGTCTCCATGTATTGAGAGAGTTGAATAACTAATCATAGTGCAAATGTAACAGGAGAACAAAAGTACACCAGGTATTTTCACCCAAGATATTTCAATAAAGGGAAACTCTTAAATAGATGCTGGAGAACTGAAAAAAAAAAAAAAAATCTAAAAATGAACACTACAGTAATCATTGCAAGGACCTGCTGTCATCTCTAGGGCTGAGGAAGCAAAGACAACAATCTGAGGTTATCAGAACCCAGACGCTTGGAGCAGTGGTTCTGAATAGCAGTACATCTGAAAGACTGACATTGCCCAGCTTATATGGGCACCTCTTAGGGTGATGAGACTCATTCTAGAAGTGTGACCATTCTGGACATTTAGAAAATAGCTGGGATCTTTCCCCTCTGCTGGTGCCAGTGAGAAAGAACTGCTAGGGCAATGCCAATAAAACCATCAAGCTAAACAAAAAAGATTGAAGTCCCTCCTTCCTCTTCCTGCCTTCCAGTGTCTCTTAGTGCCCCCTATCGGCAGAACCTGACAAAGAACCAGCTGAAAAAAAACAAGTATAGTTTGCAGAGTTCCATTATCTCAGATCAGAGATATGGAAGAGTGGATTTGTTACCAAGGAAGAACAGCCTAGTAACCGGCAGGTATGGTAGACAAAATAATGGTACCTCCAACAGTATCCACATCTGAATCTTTGAAACCTGTGAAAATGTTACCTTACATGGCAAAAGAGACTTGGCAGATTTAAATACGTTAAGGATCTTGAAATGGAGAGACTATTCTAAATTATTTGAATGGGCTTGATAGAAGTATAAATGTCCTTATAAGAGGAAGGCAGGAAAGTCAGAGTCAAAGAAAGAGATGTGAGATCAGAAGCGAAAAGAAGCAGGGGGGAGAGAGGGAAAGAAGGAAGGAGGGAAAATGAGAGGGAGATTTAAAGGTGCTATTCCACTGGCTTTGGGGATGGAGGAAAGGGCATAAGCCAAGGCATGCACATGCAGGAAGCCTATAAAATCTGGAAAAGGCAAAGAAATAGATTTCCTTCTAGGGCCACGAGAGGGAATGCAGTTCTGCCAATACCTTGGTTTTAGTCTCATAAGACCCGTTTTGAAATTCTGACCTCCTCCTCTTGTTATTTTTAAGCCACTATGTGTGTGGTAAGTTTTTACAGAAGCATAGCACTGAATTATACCTTTTTGAAGGTAGAGAAGTAAACAACATCCTTTGCCCCCAAAAAGGTGATTCTTAGTCATGGGATGAGATAGGAGGTCCTCTGCCATGTCTGATATGAGCAGACATATCACACACACACAAACATACGAATGGTCAACAAACACATGAAAAGGTAGTTATCATTCTTAGTCATCATAGAAAAGAAAATTAAAGCCAAATGAGATATCAGTACATACCTACTAGAATGGAAATAATTCAAAAGATGACAATATCAATTCTTTTTGTTGTTGTTTGTTTGTTTTGAGGCAGAGTTTTGCTCTTGTTGCCCAGGCTGGAGTGCAGTGGTGTGATCTCAGCTCACTACAAACTCCACCTTCCAGTTTCAAGTGATTCTCCTGTCTCAGCCTCCCCAGGAGCTGGGATTACAGGCACCCACAACCACGCCTGGCTAATTTTTTGTATTTTTAGTAGAGACAGAGTTTCACCATATTGGCCAGCCTGGTCTTAAACTCCTGACCTCATGATCTGCCTGCCTCGGGCTCCCAAAATGCTGGGATTATAGGTGTGAGCCACTGCGCCCAGCCCCCAGCAGTATCAATTCTTAGCAAGAAAGTGGAATCATTGGAACTCTCATGAATTTCTGATATATATGTAAAATGATACAACCCCTTTAAAACTCTTTGGTTGCTTCCAATAAAGTTAAATATACACTTTATCTATCACTCACTCCAGGGTATATATCTCAGAATAATTAAGTATATTATCACAAAGGGAATTATACAAGTATGTTTGTAACAACTTTACTTATAGTAGCCCCATTATGGGTCGAATTATAGCCTTCCAAAAAGATATGTTAAAATCCTAACTCTGGAATTATATCCTTCCAAAAAGACATGTTAAAATCCTAACCCTGGGTAACTCAGAATGTCACTTTATGTGGAAATAGGATCACTACAGAGGTCATCAAGTAGAAATGAGGTCATTAGGATAGACTCTAATCCAATATGACTGCTGTCCTAAAAGGGAAATATGTCCAAAGACACACACAGAGTGAAGATGATGTGAAGACAGACAGGGAGAAAAGTCATATGACTGGAGTGATGATATACCTGCAAGCCAAAGAATGCCAAAGGTTGCTGGCAAATATCTGTCAACGAAGAGTCAAACTCTAAAATATTTGAAGAGATTTACTCTAAGCCAAATATGAATGACTATGTTCTGTGACACAGCCATCAGGAGATCCTAAGAACGTGTGCCCGAAGTGGTTAGGGAAGAGCCTGGTTTTATACATTTTGGGAAGACATGAAACATCAACCAAATCCATTTAAGATGTGCGTTGGTTTGGTTCAAAAAGACAAGACAACTTGAAACGGTGGCTTTCAGGCTATAGGTAAATTTCAACATTTCTTGGTTGACAATTGGTAGAGTTTATATAAAGGCCTGGGATCAATAGAAAAGAAATGTTTGGGTTAGAATAAAGGATTGTGGAGGTCAAAGTTTTATTGTGCAGAGGAAGCCTTCACATAGTAGGCTTCAGGGAAAATAGGTCATAAAATATTTCTTATCAGACATAAAAGGGCGCCTGACTCTTAGTTGATTATCTCCTGGATCTGGAAAGTAAAAAAAAGAAAAGGGGATTCTCTACAGAATGTAGATTTTTCCCACAAGATATGACTTTGCAGGCCAATTTCATGATATGACAAGAAAATATATTTGGAGTTAAAATATTTTGATTTCCTTCCTTATTTGTTGTGTGATGTCATGCCAGAGTCAGGTTGGAAAGTAGGCCATGTTATACAGAGTTAAATAAAACTCCTCTGATGAGACTTTATGGTTTGTAGGGCGTCCTCTCCAGACCCCTTAGAAAGGAATTTGAGCAAGATAACATTAAAAAAAATATGGTCAGAGTTTAATCCTCACACCAAAGCTAGAAGAGGAAAGGAAGTACTCTCTCCTAGAGCTCATGGAGAGAGCATGGCCTTGCCAACACCTTGATTTCAGACTTCCAGTCCCTAGAACCATGAGATAATACATTTCTGTTGTTTTAAGCCACTCTGATTGACTTAACAATATGGATAACCCTCAAAAACTTTATGTTAGCAGAAAAAAAAATGCCAGAAGAAACAAAAGAACACATGCCATATTATTCCCTTTATATAAAGATAATAGTAAAAATGACCATATAACTCTTTCTCACATCCATACCTTTTTCAATATTTTTTTAACCATCCATCAAGAGGTGGCCAGTTGTCCACCTCTTCAATCTGGACTGGAATGTGACTTTTGTCAATTCAATGCAGTGGGAGTAATCGTGTACCAGTTCTCAGACAAGATTCTTCACATACTCAACTCTGTCTCTGAACCATATCCAGGCACCATGTGAGCGTCCCAAAATAGTCTGCTGATGTGTCAGAGGCATTCAAACCAGAGTGATTCCATCTTAAAGAGGGGCTGGGTAAAATAAGACTGAGACCTGCTTGGCTGCATTCCCAGGATGTTAGGTATTCTTAGTCACAGGATGAGATAGGAGGTTGACTCAAGATACAGGCCACAAAGACTTTGCTGATAAAACAGTTTGTGGTAAAGAAGCCAGCCAAAACCTACCAAAACCAAAATGGTGATGAAAGTGATCTCTGTCAAACTCACTGCTCATTAGATGCTAATTATAATACATTCACATGCTAAAAGATACTCCTGCGAGTGTCATGATAGTTTACAAATGCTATGGCAATGTCAGGAAGTTACCTTATATGGCCTAAAAAAGAGAGGAATCCTCAGTTCTGGGGACTGCCCCCTCCTTTCCCAGAAAACTCATGAATTATCCACCCCTTGTGATATGGTTCGACTGTGTCCCCACCCAAATCATATCTTTCATTGAACCTCCCATAATTCCCGTGTGTTGTGGGAGGGACCTGGTGGGAGATAATTGAATCTTGAGGGTGGTTTCCCCTATACTATTCTCATGGTAGTGAATACATCTCATGAGATCTGATGATTTTATAAGTGGAAACCCCTTTTGCTTTGTTCCCATTCTCCCTTGTTTGCTGCCATACAAGACATGCCTTTAGCCTTTCACAGTGATTGTGAGGCCTCCCCAGCCACATGGAACTGTGAGTCCCTTAAACCTCTTTTTCATTATAAATTACCCAGTCTCGGGTATGTCTTTATCAGCAGCATGAAAACAGACTAATACAACTTGTTTAACATATAATCAAGAAGTAACTATAAGTATACTCAGATGAGCAGACCATGCCACTGTTCTGCCTATGGAGTAGCCATTCTTTTGCTTCTTTACCCTCTTAATAAACTTGCTTTCACTTTACTCTGTAGACTCATCCTGAATTACTGCCTGCATGAGATCCAAGACTCTCTCTTGGGGTCTGGATCAGGACCTCTTTCCAATAATAGAAGGATAAGAAACCATATAAAGTAGAGGTAAAATGTTATAACCAAGGCCGTCTTGGAGCTGCAGACTTAGCAGTTAATCACAAATACTTGAGTGAGCCCAACAGAAACAAGAACCATACAGACAAATTCAGATCAAATTGCTGATCCATTTATTTGTGAGTTAAATAAGGAGTTGTTTTAAGTTATTGAGTTTTGAGGTTTGTATGTAGCAGCAATTAACTAATGAAGTAAAGAAACAAACTAAGTAAAATCTGACAATAAACATCATAAAAGTGAATAGTTAAGAACAAGAAAACAAAGCTAAGTGCATTACACTATCTGAGTTCAAAATATACTACAAAGCCATAGTAATCAAAACAGCATGATACTGGCTTAAAAACAGACATATAGACAAATGGAACACAATCTAGAGGCCAGAAATAAATCCATGTTATGGGTAACTAATCTTTGATAATTATGCCAAGAACACACAATGGGGAAAGTCTCTTCAATGAATACTGATGTGAAAACTGGATATTTACCTGTTGAAGAATAAAATTGGACTTTTATCTCATATCTCATACAAAAATTAACTCAAAATGCATTAAAGACTTAAACACGAGTCCTGAAACTTTAAAACTACTAGAAGAAAGTGTAAACCAAAAATAAAATTCAAAGGGCCCCCTGCAACCATCTGAATGGACTCCCTCCTTGACCAGTGCACTCTAAAATGTAACCTGAAAGACTGGTTCATGCCATGATGGGAAGTTGAGATCAGACATGCCTTATTATGCCCCTCCAGCATTAACATCAACAGAGACCTTAAGTCTGATAAGAAACATTTACAATATATTTTCTCTAAAGTCTGCTACTTGGAGGTTTCATCTGCATAATAAAACCTTGGTCTTCACAACCCCTTATCTTAACCCAGACATTCCTTTCTACTGGTAATAATTTAACCAATTGCCAATCAGAATGTGTTTAAATCTACCTATGATGTAGAAGTGCCCCCAAAGTTGTTTCACTTTTCCAGAGTGGTTGGTGCAAAAGTAATTGCAATTTTATTATTACTTTTGATTACTTAGATTGCTGCTAAGTCTGCTGAGATCCCACATATAGCAGACATAATGTGGTATGTCACATTATTTTACACGTAACAAGTAAAATTACTTTTAATTGCAAAAACCACAATTACTTTTGCATCAACACAATAAATCTTACCTGTACTGATTGATGTATTATATCTGCCTAAAATGTATAAAACCAAGCTGCAGACAAACCACCTTGGGCGCATGTCATCAGGGCCTCTTTAAGCTGTGTCACAGGCACATCCTTAATCTTGGCGAAATAAACTTTCTAAATTGACTGAGATTTTCTCAGATATTTTAAGTTCTCAAAAGCATAGGAGAAGAAGCTTCTTGAGATCAGTCTGACCAGTAATTTTGTTTTCTATATGATCCAAAAAGCACAAACAAATAAAGCAAAAATATGAGAATGGGATTGCATCAAACTAAAAAACTTCTGTACAGCAAAGGAAACAACAATGTGAAGAGGGAAACTACACAGTGGGAGAAAATATTTGTAAGCCATGCATCTGACAAACAATTAATACCCAAAATATGTTTAGAAAGTCAAACAACACAATAGCAAGAAAACAAATAACCTGATTTTTAAAATAAGCAAAGGACCTGAATAGACATTTCTCAAAAGGAGAGATATACAAATGGCCAACAAGCATATGAAAGAATGCTCTATATTGTTAGTCATCAGAGAAATGCAAATTGAAACACTAAGCTATCACCTTACACCTATTAAAAGAGCTATTCTCAAAAGACAAAAGATAAGTGTTGGCAAGGATATGGACAAAAGGAAACCCTTGTATGTTGCTGGAGGGAGTATAAATTAGTATAGCCTTTATGGAAACAGTATGAAGCTTCCTCAAAAAATTAAAAATAGAACTACCATGTGATCCAGCAATCCCACTACTGGGTATATATCCAAAAAACATGAAACCAGTATGTTGAAGAGATAACTGCACTTCCATGTTCATTTCAGCATTATTCACAATACCTAAGATATAGAGTTAATATAAGTCTCCAGCAATGGATGAATAAAGAAAATATAGCATATACACAATGAAATAATATCCAGTTATAAAAACAAAGAAAATATTGCCATTTGAAACAACATTAATAAACCTGGAGGATGCTGTGTTAAGTGAAATAAGCCAGGCGTAGAAAGAAAAATACCACATTATGTCACTTATATGTGGGATCTAAAAATTTCAAACTCACAGAAGAAAAGAACAGAATGATGGTCACCAGGGGATTGAGGTTTGGGAAGAACTGAGGGGGTGTTGGTCAAAGGGTACAAAGTTTCAGTTAGATGGACTGAGATAAGTTTAAGGAAAAAAAAAAAACAAACTCAGAGCAATGATTACCTTGGAGAAAGATTAACTGTAAAAAGTTGCAAAACTTTTTGAGATGAGTTTTTAGTTCTATATCTTTATTTGGGTGATAGTTATATCATCATTAAAATATAATATAAATTTGTGAAAACTTATCAAACTGCATATTGAAGAGCTGTACATATCACAGTATGAAAGTTATACCTCAATTGCAAAGGCAGAGAAGACATTGGGTGTCTTCCAGTCAGGGTTAGATTACTGCTAAGTCTATTTAATAAGAGTCCCCTACTCTTGATGTCATCTCTTACTGATTTTTTAATCTACTGATCCCTTGATTATAATTTCTCTTTGGTCTAGCTATACTCAAAGTTGAGCCCAGTTTGTCTCCCCATTGCAATATTTTATTCCAATAGTTTTAAATAACCTTATTTATTATTTTAACAAGAATCAGAATAATTTTTTACTTCAACATTTATGAAATATGATGGCTGATACTTTTTATCAATCAAAACTTTTCAGTTTTTTGAGAATTACTAGTGATACTTTCTAGAAAACTTTTACAATAAATAAAAATGTTCATAATTATCTACATATATTTGGAGGTATATAATTTATTCATTTTATATGAACTAAAACAATAAGCTTAAATAAAATTTATGGTAGAAAATGACTTGTGTTAGATAATAGTGCCTTTTGACTAGATTTAATATTGCAGCTTAGACCTATTGCATGTTCCAAGTAACTATTATTATGAGATAATGTATTGAATACCCATCATTCTTAAGGTGCCTGTTATATATGGACTTTTTAATTCCTTATGGCATCTTATCTTGAACTTCAAGTGTCAGAAAATTAAGTGTTGAAACTTCATGCCAGAAAGAATGAATTGTGAAAAAATATGATCTGGTTTTGGACAACTGACATTGGCCTAATAAATCTAACCAATGGGCCTTAACTTTTCCCAGTATATATATATATATATATATATATAGAGAGAGAGAGAGAGAGAGAGAGAGAGAGAGAGAGAGAGATATAGATATATAGATATAGATATAGATATAGATATACACGAACATACTGTACCGCACCTGGGTAAACAAAATTTGAAGTAGTTGCTTATTAAATAGAGCAGGTTTTCTTCTCCAATGGCATACTACGTCTTTGATTTTCATAGTCTTCTCAGAGAAGCATTATTCATTTTCACAGGAAGAAGGAGATGAGGCTGGGAATGTTTATTGAGATTTGATTAAATGTCAGGCTAAGAAGCTTACTTTTAAAGAACTAGTTATTAAATCCTGGAGGAGTCTTCTTGCACTTCACCTCTGATTTGAGTATTGTAGTAGACAGGTATAGTGTTGGATTTCATACTTCTGAGTAGTAAATAAAATTTTTATTATTCTTTTAAAAATATATTTACTCTACTGGCAGTTTCTCTAATACTTTTGTTAGCCACCACAGTTTTAAGTCAAGACAATTTCGAAAATGAGCACTCTCCACATTGCTCTGTAAAGACAGGGAGAATGAAGCCAAGAGCAAATTGTGCAGTCATTGTGCTCTACCCATAAATGCTCAATAAATATTGTGAAGTAAATAGTACCTTCGTTTACATTTCTATTATTTTCTCTAAGAAGTTTGAGTTTAATAGATTATTTACCAGAAACGTTCTCCCCTCTAAACTCAACAATATTGTTCTTTGATACTGAGAGAGCACAAATAGTTTCATAATCTCCTGAGTTCTGTAGCCTATGCAGGCTGATTCTTGGGAGAACTCCAGAATTGAGTCAGTTCTTAAAGGGAAAGGGGGGAGAAAGAAACGTAAAGACTTTTACATTTGGAGAAAAAAAGTACTTGTGTAGAAAATGAGGGAAGTGAGAGAAGTTAAAAAACATGCATTGATAAATATAATTGAGGAGCTGACTGATTCGTTAGTGTTCTGTACCTTTTAAAGAATATGGCATTTCCTGTTGTGGGTCTTATGCTACTTTCAGGCAAGGCCAAAAAATGAAAACAAGACACAAAGAGTGAGATGCTCCCACACCACAAACATACCCTGTTAACCCTCTACAAATACAACAAGAGGAAGGACTCTTGCTTCATTTTTTATTTTCTCCCTCTCCATTCATGTCCCCCACCACTGAAATTCCTCAGTAACATTCTACCTGAACATTATGTCAATTTTTGCAACCTGATATGGACCATTTGTGGTCTAAGAGAAAAATGGGCTTTACCATACTCCTTTAGGTCTCCTTTTGCATTTTTAACTAGTTTTATAGTTATCAATATAAATATTATATTAACAAACAGGAAACTTCACCATATGGGTTTAATTAAATACCTATAATTTAGCTCAGCTGGTCTGCCAAGGCTGAATAACCTAGTGACTTAAAGGTGTCCTATAATTGCAAATGAAATGAGTTTGAATTCTCTTGAGTTTTATTTTTATTATAAATTTCCCTATCTTCTTATTCTCTTAATATCCAATGGGTAACTATAATTTTTATTTAATTATTTTTATCATGTCAATCTACTATAGATTTAATGAAAATATTTAAGCATTTTCCAGGAAGAAAAATACCCACATGATATTAAATATAATTTTCCAAAAAATGTACTGTATTTTTAATAAACAAGGGACTGCACTTCTTCAGTACTTTATAGAATTTTATTAACTATTGTACAGTATACTTTTCTTTGAATTCTCAGCATGTCTCTACAGTTTTGGGAAACAAAAGCAGATCCCACAGTAGCAATCCTTTAAAAGGGAAATTTTATTGACTAACATTCATTCAAGACGAGTGTTCCCAGCATGTTAAAATATAATGATGCTTGCTATCTACACAGTTGGATAATACTACAAGAAGCAAATTTTTGCTTGTCTCATTAATCATCCCCTCTTCCTCTGTGGGGTTTCAATTCAGGAGAGCTTGCCCATTGATAAAACTAATCATCTTGTATGGTCAAATTGCAGCTAGAATCATAGAACTGTGGAATTAATCATTTCTACAAATACACCACAGTTCTATAAATTCAATTCAAATGTCTGCGGTAAGATCAGAGCAGTATTCATATAGAAGAAAAGTCTCACACTTGGAAAAGTCAAACATTATTGATGAAGAAGCATTTGTGTGGTGAAAGAAAAAAGAAGCCCAACACCTTTATTGTATAACTAGGGAGTTGTAGTCTATCTCCAGCAGGTTCTACTTTTCTGACTGAGGGTATTTCTTAGCTCCACCTACACACAATAGCATAGCCCTTAGATTTATATATCCAGATCTTAATCGTGCATACCCTGGATAAGCAGGGTAGTGATAAAAGTTCACTAGTTAGACATGCTTTCAACCATGGCTCTACTACTCAGGCAAATTATTTACATCTGTATCAGTCTGTTTTGGCTGCTGTAACAAAATATCATAGCCTGAGTGATTTAGAGAAAACAGACATTTATTTCTCATGGTTCTGGAGGCTGGGAAGTCCAAAATCATGGCACAGTAGATTGTGGTGAGGACCCACTTTCTGATTCATAGATGGTGTCTTGTCACTTTTTCTTCACATAGCAGAAGGGAAAGAGGACTTCTCTGTGGCCTCTTTTATAAAGGCCCTCATCATATTCATGAGAACTCATGACTTAGTCACTCCACCTCCTAATACCATCACACTGAAGATTATGTTCAACATATGAATTCATGGGGGAGGGAGGGACATAAATAGCCACCGCAACCTCCCTTTACCTCAATTTTCCAATCTGTAAATTTAGTACAAATAATGCCCAAATATACACATATTTGGCATATACAAACTTAACTTGTATGTGTGAGGATATCGTGGTTTGTAAATACACTTTAAATAATTGTATAAAGTCATAAAACAAGGGTGGTATAGAATTTGGAGAAGTAATGGGACTGTTCTACTTATTAATTTTTTGGTATTTATATAACCATATGTGTTATATGTCTTAATAAAACAACAGAGAAAAATAACAAGGACAGTGCAGGAAATAGTGATAGTTCATGAATTATATCCATTATTAATCACTTCAGATGCTGAATGAACTTACAGAGAACTTAATTTTTCTAATTCATTTTCTTCTTAGAGTTAGGTTCTGTGTTTTACACTTTATAAAAAAATTAGTGTCACTTTCCAGGTGTTAGAGACAGGAGTTATGGTTTCATAAAAGTTTTTCTGACACTCTAATTCTAAAGGAAAACGTGGAGTTTTGTTTATGCTTACTTTATTTTTTAACCAGCTCCCTATTTTGATCACAGAAGTCTAATAATTTTGGAAAATATAACAAGATCTTCATGTAGTCCGTGTTCCTAGTATAACCTAAACCTACTTCATAGGATAGAGTGATAAATACCTTCTGTATAACTATCAGCGGTTACAAAATTCTGAGTCAATATGAGATAGAAAAGGAAAAGAGCACTAGCTTGTTCAAACTCTTAGACTTGAGAGAGCAACAGCAGATTTAACTTGTGAAACTTCAGCCCCACTAGCCACAGAAATTGGAGTATAAAACATCTGGATTCTAGTACCAACTCCTTCACTTACTGGGTGATCTCCAACCAATATAGTACCGATTTTATGGAAAATTTTAAGAATCAAATGAGACAATGTATACAGAAGTATATTGACATTGAGAAGTGCTATACGTATATAATATACATTAGTATGAATGTGTGCTGGGCTAAGAGCTACAATTGGAATGGTCTATTGTTCTTCATAGTGCCCCATTCCTAAAAACTATAAGCTTATGATTGTGTTCTTTGTTCAGCTCAGAATTTGGGCCAGCATCCACAGTGAGCAAGATTAGAGCAATAGAAAGCAATGGTTTAGACCAGGTTCCTTGGTTGGTAATTTCATTCATTTTCTATACAAAGCTTGATGATGTGTTAAAAAATCCAAACATGTGTTTCAAAATACTTTTTCCATTTTTAAACAACATTTTTCATCAGAATTTGTTGCAAATAGTTTTACAATGTCCTTAAATAGATTACCTAGTGGTAATCTACTGACCATGCCCAGAAAACTCACCATCAAAAAGAAGGTCTACACAGAATAGAATTGCTTTTTTGTGGGTAATGAACAAAAGGTAAATATCACGTATTAGTCCATGCCAGAAGCATTCTCTGGAGGTCTACCAGTGGGAAAAGGGAAAAATTAACTCCCAAAGCTCATTTCTGGTTGCTAGAGGCTACTGGACTGTAGAGAGTTCAGCTGTGCTGTCTGAGGTTACTGGTGCTCATCTCTTTTTGAAATATGCATGCCTATCTGGTATCAGCTGAGCCTCTGACAAGAGCTGAAGGGTTGTTGCCACTGAAGCTTGCTGTCTAGATTTGCTGACCTCTAGTGAATCTAAACTCTACACAGATTTCAGTACATGTTGCTGGCTGTTTCAGTACAGTGTTGCAATTTGGTGGTCTGTACATGCCTGCATGAGAAGTGAAAATTTGGAATTTGTGTTCATCCACTTGTTGATTTACCTGTATGATTTTATACTGCTTGATTATTCTTTAATTGAAACTACTTTCACTAAATTCAAACATTTAGTTTTTCTTACTTTTAAATTGAAGCAAAACATACTTCCAGTAAAGCACATAGAGTACATTAATCTTGACTGTGCAGCTGCGTGTGTTTATTTATTTATTTGTTATATTTATGGATTTATGTGTACAAATGCAGTTGTGTTCCAGAGATATTTGCATAGTGGTGAAGTCTGGGCTTTTAGTGTGCCCATCATCCAAATATTGCACACAATAAGTAGTGTTTCATTCCTAACCCCTTCTCATCTTCCTGTATAACTGTCAGCGGTTATAAAGTTCTGAGTCGATATGAGATAGAAAAGGAAAAGGGCACTAGCTTGTTCAAACTCTCAGACTTGAGAGAGCAACAGCAGATTTAACTTGTGAAACTTCAGCCCCGCTAGCCACAGAAATTGGAGTGGGTGTTTTGGAGTCTCCAGTGCCTATTTGCAATGTATCTCCTAGGAGTTCTTTGAGCTTCCTGTATCTGGATATCTAGATCTCTAGAAAGACCAGGGAAGTTCTCCTGAATTACTCTCTCAAATAGTTTTCCATACTTTTTACTTTTTCTTCTTCTCCCCCTGAAATGCCCATAACTCATAGGTTTAGATACTACATAATCCCATATTTCTCAAACGCTTTGTTCATTACTTTTTTTTTAATCTGACTGGGTTAATTTAAAAGACCTGTCTTCCTGCTCTGAAATTATTTCTTCTGCCTGGTCAAGTGTATTGTTGAAGCTTCCAACTGTATTTTATAATTCCTTTATTAAATTTTTCATTTCCAGAAATTCTGTTTAAAATTTTAAACTAGTATCTAATCTCTTATTTTATATTGTGTATTTTTTTCTGATTTCTTTATGTTTGTTTTCAACTTTCTCTTGGATCTCATTGAGCGTCATTAAAATCAATATTTTTAATTCTTTATTAGATATTTTAAAGATTTCAATTTTGTTAGAATCCATTGCTGGAGAGTTGGTATGATCATTTTGGGGTGTTGTAACATTTTTTTCATACTTCTAGAATTGTTTGCCTGGTTCCTTCTCATCTGGATAAGTTCTCTCTCCTTTTGTAAAATAAATAAATAAATAAAAATTACTTTCATCTGGATGGGATTTTCCCACTTGAGAATGTGACTATAACGTGTACTATGTAGGGTCCCTTGCCTTTGGTTCTGGATGTTTTCAGTGGCCAAGACTCTGTATAAATTCCTTCCTTATAAATAGCCTTTGTATGGTGGCATTCCCAAATGCTGGTTGTAGCAGTGATATACTGGACATGTGAGTGGGCTCACTGCCTTCTGTGGGGCCAGGATGACAGGAGTCTCAGGAAGTTTATCTCATTCCCTAGTGCTGTGCACTTATGTCAGTGGATTTTCTATTGGGTTATGCAGTTCAACCTCCAGGCCAGTATATACTGCTTATGGATACAGATGGGTATATTCCTGATCTTTGTTTACTGTGAGAAGCTCTCTGTCTCCTCAGGCAGTGAGATGTCCTGTGGAATATGCCTTGTTCTGAGCTACCTGCTCAGACCTACAGGGAGTCAGGGAGGACCACCGGGCAGTTGCACCGGGCAGGCGTGCCTACATTTCGCCAGTGACAAGCATAAGCAGGAGCTCCAAGTTGGAGATTGGGGGCAGTTGCCAAGCGCCCAGAGATGTGCTGGGGTATGAAGTGGAGAAATTTCTGCTGTCCCACATTCTCTGCCGGAAAGGGAGGACTAGCATTAATTCCTAACCTAGAAGAGTGGGTGCTCCAAATGCCTGGGGGTACTACTAGGCATCAAGTGGCAACACCAAGATCTGTGCATCTGAAGAGACAGGAAGCTAAGGCTCCTAATCCAGGTAAATGAGTGCACCAAATGCCTGGAAATATTCCTGGGCATGGAGCAGAGAGGGTACTCTGCACCAAGATCTCTGCACAGAAAGGGAGGGGTGACTCAAGCTCCTCAACCATGCAAGCAGTTGCACCAAATGTCTGGAAATGTGTTGCCCAGAGAACAGCAGAGTAGCCACTATGGAGCAGAGTTACCACCATTAAAACAGGGTCTTTGTAGTGGAAGGGAAGGGCAGTTCAGGCCACTATTCCTGCCAAGTGAGTGCACCTAATGCCTGGAAATATGCCCAGGTGGTGGGTGGAGGGGGCACCATTGCATCTGGTTCTTGTAAGAGAAGGGAAGTGTGGCTCTTGCTCCCAATCCATGCTAGCCAGAGTGGGGTCTGCCTTGCTCTTGCTCCTTGGAACTGGAGCACTCCTTGGAACACTCCCCTAACTGACTAAAGGAGCAAGCTGAGGCACCCAGCAATGACACACGCAGATGAGTTCCATGCCTTAAGGCTGCTCCTGGCTGCAAATCACACAGCCCAGGAGAAAGTACAGCTTCAGCAACTCTCTTCTTACTCCAGTTCAGTGACATGAAAGAGCACAATTCCAATGCCTATGTCTACAGCGCACTCCACACTCATTTCTCAATTCTGGCTGTCGGAGCCCTTTCTCACTCCAGATCAAGTGCTCCAATCTCCAGCTGAAGACATATGCCTGTGGCAGCTGCTGCTACCAGGTCACCAAACAATGACTGACTTTGTATGAACCCAGATTGAAAATGGGTGTCTTCTGTGAACAGACACTTCTCAAAAGAGGACATACAAGTGACCAAAATCATAGGAAAAAATGCTTATCACTAATCATCAGAGAGATGCAAATCAAAACCACAATGAGATACTATCTTCTATCAGCCAGAATGACTATTATTAGGAAGTAAAAAAATAACAAGTATTGGTGAGGTTGCAGAGAAAAGGGAACAGTTATACACTGTTGGTGGAAATACATATTAGCTCAGCCCCTGTGAAAAGTAGTTTGAAGATTTTTCGAAGTGAAGATAGAATTACCATTTGACCCAGCAATCCCATTACTGCATATATACCCAAAGGAAAATAAATTGTTCTACCAAAAAGACATCTGCATTCATTTATTGCAGCACTATGCACAATAACAAAGACATGGAATCAACTCAGATAACCATCAATGGTGAACTGGATAAAGAAAGTGCGGTACATATACACCATGAAATACTATGTAGCCATAAGAAAAAAAGACATCAATTGCCAATAACATGAATACAGCTGGAGGCCATTATTCTAAATGAATTAATGCAGAAACAGAAAGCCAAATACCCACATGTTCTCACTTATAAGTGGCACTTATAAGTGGGAGCTAAACATTGAGTACACACAGACACAAAGATGAGAACAATAGACACTGGGGATTCCAAAAGAGAGGAGGGAAAGAGGGAGCAAGGGTGGAAAAACTGCTTATCAGATACTATGCTCACTACCTGGGGTGATGCAACCATTAGAAACTCAAACCTTAGCATTACTCAAAATACCCTTGTAAGAATTCTGCATCCCCTGAATCTAAAATTTAAAAAGAAGGAAAAAAAGAAAATGCTGTCATCTTCTCAGTCCCAGGTCTGAAAAAAAAATGCCTGCAGCTTTTCCCAGTGTCTTTATCTCCCAACCTCTCTGCACGTTAGCTCCAGGACTTGGGAGAAACAAGGAGTTCCCCTGTGGTCTCTGTCGCATAGCCATACAAATGTTAGGATGGATTTTTTTCTATTTCTACAAAAAACATCATAAACAATATTGGGACTTTGAGAGGGGTTGCATTGAATCCATAGATCACTTTGGATTGTATGGACATCTTAACAATAATAAATTTTCTGAAACAGAAACATGAAATATATTTTCATTTATTTTTGTTATTTAATTTTATTTCAACAATATTTTATAATTTTGGTGTACTTTTGTCTCCTGGGTTAGTTTTGCTTCAAAGTATTTTTTGATGTTATTATAAATGGAATTGGTATTTTAATTTCCTTTTTGAGTTGTTCATTGCTGGTGTACAGATGTGTAACTGACTTGTGTGTCTTAACTTTGTATTTTGTAACTTTATTGAATTTTTAATTTATTTCTGATAGGTTTTTTTTTTTTTTTGGCATGCCTGGATGCTTTAGGGTCTTCTACATATAAGATCATGTCATCTGTGAACAGAGATAATTTTCTTTCCCTCCAATTTGATGCATTTTATTTATTTTTCTTGTAGAGTTATTCTTGCCAAGACATCCAGTACCATGTTGAATAGAAACAATAACAGTGGAAGTTCTTGCCCTGTTCCTGATCTTAGAGGATAAGTTTTCAGCCTTTCACAATAGACTATGATGTTGGCGATGGGGTTTTCACATTTGGCTTTTATTATGTTTCTTTTTATAGAGACAGGTTTTTTGTTGTTGTTGTTGTTTTTTCTATTCCTAGTTTGTTGAGTTTTTTTTTTTTTTTTTTTAATATCATGGAAGAGTGTTGAATGTTTTCAAATGCTTTTCTGTATCAATTGAGATAATTATTTACTGTAATTCTTTATTCTGTTAATGTGGTGTATTACACTGGTAGGTTTTCAGATTTTGAACCACTGACTTTGCTTTTTACTACTTAATGATTTTAAGCAAGTTCTTTAATTTAAATTTTAGTTTCCTTAGCTATAAAATTCAGTCAATACTAATACATACTTCTACTATTGATAATATAAGATAAATAACACGTCCCATTCTTGGGATGTGGATTCCCTGCATAGGGCATGGCAATGATTTCATACTCTTTTTCCAAAAATAAATATTTTGAAGAGCGACAATTTTTCTGCAATTTCAAAGAATCTGGTTTCCTAAACCACTGTGCAAGCAAAGTAAGGCAGCACACTTTCTTTCTCATCATCTTCTGGAACAGCAAAAGTCAGATTTTGTAAGAGTCCTATGGCAGGAGAGACTTATTAAGCACCTAGGGTACAATCTCCAGACCCACACTGTTATCATGTGTTGTTGTGATGTAACAAAAATCCTTAGTTAAAACATGCCTCATTTGTTGACAGCCACGCCCCCTGTTCAGGTTGCCAGCTAAAGTTCAGATCCAATCAAGTTCCTGGTTCGTTTATAAGTTGATATTTTCCCTTAGCTAGGTAGTTTTAAATGTATAGTTATCCAACAGCCATTCCTACTTAGTTAAAAGGAAAACTGAATGCTCGGCTAGGTAACCCTTTGCCATAGCATAAAATCAGAGAGACGAAGGTAATGCAGGGGAATCAGAATTTATTATATCAAGTCTTAAAAAGGAAAATAATTAAAATAGGAAAATCACAGTTTCAGGGAGGGACTAATTGTCATATCATAGACCGTTGGTAAAAGTTTTTCAAGAGAACTTGCAAATAAATAAAATTAATAAGACAACAGTAAAAATGTTTAACTCCTGGAATAACCTTTTCCCTCCTCTACATGATGCTTTAAAATTTGTGAGGCTACCTCTTTCTCTGCTAGAAAATCAGGGGCAGTTTTTCTCTTCCCCCAAGCTAAGTTTCTCAATGGTACAGTCTAGAAAAATGGGCAGATCTGCCTAATTAATTAATGATTGGAAAACACTTTGAAAATACTGTTATCAAAGAAACTATTTCAATGAAAGGATCATTAAATTATGTATTTATAGTCAAGTAAGATGAAAAGAATAATGATGGGAAGTGATACAGTAGTTAATCAGAAAGACTGTGAAAGATTTCTTTCCCACAATAACAATTACTGTCAACAAACACACTCAGATCATTTCCTGAAAGGAGGTTCTGAGTAGCTCTACAGCAGTGAGCTGAGTCTTTCTCTCATTATATGTTCTTTCACAATACATTAAAATAAGTCTAAGAAGAAATTTCATTGTGTGACATAACAAAAATGGGTACCATTTGCTGAGCAGTGAGCTATTTTCCATATATGTTTTCTCTACAGATCACAATAACACTTTGAGGTAGATATTATTCCTGGAAAACATAACTGATAGTGACCATCCACAGCTACTAAGTCTTGAAACAAAAGTTCAAGTCCAGTTCTGTCTAACTCCAGTATCTATTCCTCCAACTACTACACTGTATTGCCCCAAGAGTTCTCATTTTCCTACTTTTTATTCCTCTAACATTTTCCATTTATATTTACAGACCAGGGACACTACAAAGGATATCTCCTAAGTGATGGATATTTCATTTTACTATCATTCTAAGTGCTGCGATGCAATCTAGAGACTATGCTGTACAATGCACATTGCTTTTCTAACATGTTTTGCTTCAGAATTCAATAGTGCATAAAATATTGTGTTACAGAATTAATACATTTCCCTTTGAGGCAAAGTGTTATTGAGACACTGAGTACTGTGAAAAAATCAAAAGCTATTAAAACTGACAGTTTGAGAAAGTACAAAAGATGAGTGGTGTATGTATTTCTTTTGTATCTAACTGATCCATTAGTATTTTCTTTACCTAATTCACAGGCAATTATTTGGTACTTTAACCAGTTGGTCTGGGCTCATGGTCATCATTAGATGGAGTCCAGATAGATGACTTACTGTGTGGTAGCACCAAAGTCTCTGTAATTGCCAAGGTTCTATCTAATCCAAATTACTCTTCCATTCTTCTAGGGAAGTAGTTGGAATTTTTCACTTCTTGCCTTAAGTTCAGTTCTTATCATCAGGAGATTCATTTGCAGGTTCACCCATGAAGCATTAAGACCAAGCAATCTTTAGGCAGAAGTCAATTCAGTAGAACCCGGTAGAGTTAATGGCAGTGGGACACACAGGGCCAGAACTCTTGTGCCTGCTTTGAAGCTTACATTACAATGTTGAGGAGATAGAAAATCAATAAACAAACAAAAATAAATTAGTAAAGTTTATTTATTTTTGTAGCGTTTCAGAGTGATACATGCTGTGTTAGTTTCCTAGGGCTCCATAACAAAGTACCACAAACTGGGTAGCTTAAAACAATAAAAAATTATCAGAAATCAAGTTGTCTGCAAATCTATGCTCTCTCTAGGGCTCTGAGTAGAATCCTTCCTTGCTTCTTCATAGCTTCTGGCAGTGACTGTCACTCCTGGCTGTCTTTGGCTTACAGCTGCATCATTCCAATCTCTTCTTCTGTCATCACATATATTCTCTCCATGTGTCTCCATCTTCACTTGGTGTTTCCTTCTTGTTGCAAAGACATAGTCATATTGGGTTAGAGCTCACCCTAATAACATCGTCTTAACTTGATTAAATCTATAAAGCCCCTATTTACAAATAAGATCACCTTCACAGGTACCTCAGGTTAAGACTTAAACATATCCTTTTGAGGGACACAGCTCTACCCATACCACACACTATGAAAAAAATTAAGCAGGAAAACTCAAGAGGATGTGTGTGTAGGTAGGAGGTGGAGGTCAGAAGTAGTATAAATAGAGTAGCTGAAAGAAGCCTGACTGAAAATAATACATTGGCACAAAGACCCAAAGATGAGGGAGCCAGTGTATGATTGGACAAGAGTAGGTGCAAAGGCTCATAGAATATACTATACATGTTCAAAGAACAGCAAAGGGGCTGGTATAGCTGAACCAGAGTGAAAAAAGGGTGAAATATTAGGAGATGAGTTCTGAGAAGTAACAGGAGAGCCAGATTGTAAAGACTTTGGTTTTTATTCCAAGTGAGATGGGAAGCCCTTGGAGGGTTTTGACCAGAGGATGACATGACCTCACTTACATCTTAACAGGACCTCTCTGGCAACTATTGAAATTAGAACATAGGAGAGCAAAGTGGAAGCAGGGATTCAGCTTAAAAGACTATTGAAATAATCCTGATGAAAGACAATAGTGGTTTGACAGTTGATATAATGATTAGTGGTCCATATTCGATTTTTCTTTTTTCAGTTTTTAGAGAAAAGGTCATGCTCTCTTGCCAGGCTAGAGTACAGTGGCAAGATCATGGCTTACTGCAGCCTCAAGCTCCCAGGCTCAAGCCATCCTGCTGCCTCAGCCTCCTGAGTAGCTAGGAATACAGAAGCCAACACACCTGGCTAAATTATTGATTTAACTTTTTGTAGAGCTAAGGGTTTCACTTTGTCACCCAGGCTAGTTTCAAACTCTTGGCTTCAAGCGATCTGCCCAGCTTGGCTTCCTAAAATGCTGGAATTATAGGCATGAGCCATTGCACCTCACCTCTGGATAGTTTTTGAAGGTACAAATAATGAAACTTGTTGACAGATTTTGGTTGTGGGGTGTGAAGAAAAATAAAACAGATGAGTCAATAATGAAACAAGGTTTTTGGATATAGTAAATGAAAGAAGACAGTTGCCAATAACCTAGACATATAGAATATGGAAACAGCTGATACTAGAGAGAACACCAAGAAATCAGTGGACATACTAAGTTTCAAATTTTTTATTTGTAAACACAAATTGAGATGTTCAGTATAGAGTTAACTGTAAGGGCCCGTATGTATGAGAATAAACATCCATACACCATATCTCATCTTGGCAGGTGCACTGCCAAAGTAACCTATGTTGTAGTGTGAGCAGAAACCTGAACAAAAGTCTAAGTGATTTGTTTCTAAAAACGTTCCATGGATATGGATAAGGGAAAATCAATATTGATAAAATGACCATAGTACCCAAAGCAATTTACAGACTTAATGCTATTCCTATGAAACTGCTAATGACATTATTGATGGAATCAGAAAAAAACTATTTTAAAATTTATATGGAATCAAAAAAGAGCCTGAATAGCTAAAGTAATCCTAAGCAAAAAGAACAAAATTGGAGGCATCATGCTACCTGACTTCAAACTATACTACAGAGCTACAGTAACCAAAACAGCATGGTAGTGGTACACAAACAGACACTTAGTCCAATGGAACAAAATAGAGGACCCTGAAATAAGGTTGCACACCTACAACCATCCGAGTTTTGACAAAGCTGACAAAAGCAAGCAATGGGGAAGGGACTCCCTATTCAATAAATGGTACTGGGATAACTGGCTGGACATATGCAGAAGATTAAAACTGGACCTCTTCCTTACACCATATACAAAATCAACTCAAGTCAAATTGAGGATTTAAACATAAATCTCAAAACTATAAAAACCCTGGAAGACAACCTAGATAATGCCATTCTGTACATAGGAACTAGCAAAGATTTCATTACAAAGAAGCCGCAGGCAATTGTAACAAAAACAAAAATTGACAAATGGGACTTAGTTAAACTAAAGACCTTCTGCACAGCAAACTAAACTATCAAAAGAGGAAACAGACAACCTGAAAAAAGGGAGAAAAAAATTGAAAGTTATGCATCTGACAAAGGTCTAACATCCAGAATTTATAAGAAACTTAAATCAGTGAGCAAAAACCAAACAACCCCATTAAAAAGTGGGCAAAGGACATGGACAGACACTTTTCAAGAGGAGACATAAATGTGGCCAACAAGCATATAAAAAAAAGTTCAACATCACTATTCATTAGAGAAATGCAAACCAAAACTACAATGAGATACCACCTCATGCAGTCAGAATGGCTATTATTAAAAAGTCTAAAAAAAAAAAATAACAGATGATAGTGAGGTTGTAGAAAACAAGAGAATGCTCAAACACTGCGGGTGGGAATATGGGAATATAAACTAGTCAGCTACTGTGGAAAGCAATTTGGAGATTTCTTAAAGAACTTAAAACACAAGTACCATTCAGCCCAACAATCCCATTAATCAGTATGTATCCAAAAGAATATAAATTATTCTACTATGAAAACATATGCACACATATGTTCATCACAGCACTATGTACAATAGCAAAGACATGGAATTGACCTAAATGCCCATCATTTAGTTGCAGCAACATGGATAGTGGTGAGAGTAAGAAATAAAGGGCATTCAAATAGGAAGAGAGAAGTCAAAGTATCATTGTTTGCCAGTGATGTAATTTTTTTGAGATGGAGTCTCACTCTATTGCCCAGACTGGAGTGCAGTGATGCGATCTCGGCTCACTGCAACCTCCACATCCCCGGTTCAGGTGGCTCTCCTGTCTCAGCCTCCTGAGTAGTTGGGACTCCAGGCACACGCCACCACACCTGGCTAATTTTTGTATTTTTAGTAGACATGGGGTTTTTCCATGTTGGCCAGGCTGGTTTTGAACTCCTGACCTCAGGTGATCCACCAACCTCAGGCTCCCAAAATGTTGGGATTACAGGCATGAGCCCCCGTGTCCAAATGATGACATGAGTCTATATTTAGAAAACCCCAGAGTCTTGGCCCAAAAGCTTCTTCAGCTGATCAACAACTTCAGTGAAGTCTCAGTGTGCAAATCAACATGCAGAAATCACTAGCATTTGTATACATCAACAGCAGCCAAGCCAAGACCAAAATCAGGAATATAATTCCATTCACTGTTGCCACAAAAAGAATAAAACACCTAGGAATAGAGCTAACCAGGGATGTGAAATAAGAATTACAAAACACCGCTCAAAGAAATCAGAGATAACACAAACAGAAAATCATTTCATGCTCTTGGATAAGAAGAATCAATATCATTAAAATGAACATACTGCCCAAAGCAATTTACAGATTCAATGTTATTTATATCAAACTACCAATGACACTCTTCACAGAACTAAAAGAAACTATTGTAAAATTCACAGGGAACCAAAAAAGAGACTGAATAGCCAAGGCAATCCTAAGCAAAAAGAACAAAGCTAGAGGCATTATGCTACCCAACTTCAAACTATACTACAGGTCTACAGTAACCAAAACAGCATGATACTTGTACAAAAATAGACACATAGGCCAATGGAACATAATAGAGAGCTCAGAAGTAAGGCTGCACACCAACAACCATCTGATCTTCAACAAAGCTGACGGAAACAAGCAAGGGGAAAATGACTTCCTATTCAATAAATGTTGCTGTGATAACTGGCTAGCCGGAAGATTGAAACTGGACCCGTTTCTTACATCATATACAAAAGTCAACCAAAGATGGATTAGATACTTAAATATAAAACCCAAAACTATAAAAACGCTGGAAGACAACCTAGGCAATACCATTCTGGACATAGGAATAGGCAAACTGTACATTGTGTATATATACCACATTTTCTTCATTTATCACTGATAGATGCTGCAATGGATGTGGAAGGGCAGATATCCTTTTAATATATTAATTTCAGTTGCCATGGATATGTACTCAGAAGTAGGATTACTGGATCATATGGCAACTTGATTTTCAATTTTTGGAGAAATCTGCATACTGTTTTCCATAATGGTTGTACTAATTCACATTCCCACTAACAATGTACCAGAGTTCCCTTTTCTCTTCATTCTTCTCAACACTTATCTTTTGTCTTTTTGATAAAGGCCATTCTAACAGGTGTGAGTTAATATCTTATTGTCGCATTTCCTTGATAATTGGTGGTGCTGAGCATTTTTTTTCACGTACCTGCTACCATTTCTATGCTTAACAAAATAAAGAGATAATCCACAGAATGGGAGAAAATATTTGCAAACCATACATCTGATAAAACGTTAATATTCAAAATAGATAACTCAAACAACTCAATAGTAAGAAAACAAATAACCCAATTAAAAAATGGGTAAAGAAACCACAAAGACAGACCTCAATAACCAAAGTCATGTTAAGCAGAAAGAATAAAGCTGGAGGCTCTTTAATTTCATACTCTCTGATATCAATTCTAAGCAAAACAGTATGGTACTTGTATAAAAACACACATTTCAACTAATGGAACAGGATAGAAAGCCCAGAAATAAACCAAAGCCTTGTTTTGATAATTAATTATGATGCTGTATATAGAGTTTAGGAGGTAGAGAATAAATAACTGCTGATTAATAATGATTATTATTATTATCAAAAGAAAGTTGCAAAATGAAGTGGCACTTAAGTTGATAAAGAGGTAAGATACAGTTATGAAATGAAAGGTTAAAAAACAAACAGAACCCTGGATACAAATAGATAAGTAAATTTGATAGCGAATGGGTAACTAGAGGCTACTTTGACTAAAATAGTTGAAAGTAATAGCAAAAACCGCAATTACTTTTGCACCAACCTAATACAACCTTGAATCTTTTTTCATGTCTTATTTTGATGTGGTATTTTTAGTACATTGTGCCAAAAATTTTGAAAATTTATCTTTAATAAGTTAGAAAATGATAAAGAGGAGAAGGAGGAGAAAGATCCAGTTAGGGAAAGGAGGTGTTGGATTGTACTCAGTATATGGAGATATACGTGCCCCTCAGAACAACTTGTACATAAGGCTTTCGAAATTTAAAATGAAATACAGAAATACAGCCATGACAATATCCATAAAATTACCTTTTCATCTTCTTGTCCTTGTAGAAAATATGTCTGCAAATCAGTGCCTTTGTGTAAAGGAGGATCTTAGAGAGATCATAGGAAGATCCCAGATAATACGTTGGCCAGGTACACTCACTCCCAGAGTCCAACACTCTCATCCCTACTCCACCTATGGGAAAGCTGAAGCAAAGAATGACTTCGCACCATCATATGGTCAGAATGTGGAGTAACCAAAGAATAAATCTTCAGATCCATCATGGTCCAGGCTCTACATACAACATTTGACCACAGTAAACTTTCAAAAGCTCATGAATATTATTTCCAAATGAACAAAGACGCTTTTTTGGTAAAGGGGCCACTCAGGCGGTGGTTTCCTTCTAACTCCTTTTTGAAGTTTCCTTTCCATCCAATTCATGCTCCTTCCAGTAAAAGACAAATCTAGGGTTCGCCTTGAATGGCTGCAATCTCCCTCAAGTATGCGATACTGTTTTCCTCCACTGCAGTACAGTTGGCCTTGCTAATGAGACCCTAGACGGAGAGTTCATGGTTACCAATGCCTCTCTCACCCTAGTTGTTTATTACAACCCGACTTTAAAGCTTCACAGAGTTTATTACCATATGTTCCATTTCCCTTTTTAGCACTGTTTGGGCTTTGTGTATAGAGACAAAGTACTTCCTACAGTCAGGCTGTGGCAATTTTTAGATGACGACAAGCTATGAAAAGAACTCTGAGCTTTTTTTTAAAGACACTGTCTAGAGGAGATCATTCTCATTTTCATGCATAGCTATATTCCAGCACACACTGATATATACATGTTAAAAGGTCTGTCAGCAAGACTTGGCAGACTCACACTGTCAGCCTCAATAATATTAAGGCAACCTGTCTGGATTTTGATTGAAGGAACCTCTCAGATGGTCATAATGTTTCCTTGTAGCTGGAGAAACAAAATAGATGCTGCAAATTAACTTCTTGTTTGTTTTTCCTGGAGTTAATTTTACAGTAGAATGGACATTAGCAAAGAATTTCTCCTGCAAATCCTATGCTCTGATGTGAAAGAAAAGTTTGTAGAACTAAAACCCTTCAAATGTTATCCCTTAAAGCACCAATAATTTTATTTATACCCTGTTTTGTGAAATGTTTCACAAGAGTGGTTTGTGTTTATATTTCAATATACTGACCACCTCCACATGCCATGTAATGCGATCAAACTTACTATAAAAGGCTTACATAGAAATATTTATACCACAGGCAGAAAAAGACTACAGAAACTTATAAAAATTAACTTGCCTGTGTAGAAATACAATTAAATCACGGTTTACATATAGTTATTCTAAAACTCATAATAAATTTTTTTTCCAGTTTGTAGTCATGAGTCTCGAAGGAAAAGCCCAAAGTTTCTTCAGTTTCCTTAGCAACAGAATCAGGTATAAATGGTGCTCCTATATTTCCAAACATCTGTATCTAAGCAACACATTAAAATATGCTTCCAACTGATGTATGTACAGTCTGTAGGTGAGCTTGACTTTACAGAAAGAGGTTAAGAGTAAGGAAATCAAGAGGCATACAAAGAAAAAGCAAAATAAAATCATGAGGGAAAGCATAACAGTTTCCCAGCTTGTTTGTTACTTTTATTTTCTGTTCAATTTTTAAAAAAATGATGGGCAGGCTACTATTGTTTAATAAATTACTAATTTCTAGGGAAATTTATAGATTTGGGTAAAGTGATATACTTTCCTAGACTATTTCATGGCTAGCTCTTCTATTCTGAAAGGAAAGCCAAGAATGTTTCCTGGTGGTCATCCAAAGGCTATTCTTGGCCAGTAAAAGATAATTATAAAGGCCCAAAGTACTGACTGTGAGTAAGAAAGACTGTGGAATAGTGAACTCATTAGGCAGGTCTATAAAAGTAATGTGTTAACTGTTATAAAAGTACTCTGGTATTCCAATCTCAGATCTATTTACACTCTCAGCCCAATCTTTCTTCAATGAATCCAGGAACTTAAGGCATTGATGGGAAATTCTGCCTAGAAATTCATATGCACTGCAGATCAAGCACTTCCAGGCCATGGCTAGACCCCAACTTGAGAGCACATACCAGCTCTGTGCCCTTATAAAATGTTTTTATATTCTGTAAGACTTAGCTGCCTTATCTTTAAAATAGGAATAATATGGAGGAGGAAAAATAGGTTTAATAGGCATAGAATTTCATTTGGGAATATAGAGAAAAAATCTGGAGATAGAAGATCATCCTACAATGTTAATGTACATAAAGCCACTTAAAATGAATAAAATTGCACATATATGTTATGTATATTTTATGACAGTTTTAAAAAAACAAAACAAGAATAAGGATATTACCACATAAGATTGTTTTGAGAACAATTACATGGAAGAATGAACAACATGCATGGTGCTTGGCACATAGTAAGTCCTTAATAAATGGTCATTATTATTGTTATAATCTACAATAGCATTAATAAAAATGGACTCCTGGGCCCCTACAGGAGTCACAACCAGTATCAGTACCTACCACTTGCAATTTCACCACCTTCTCCTTTCCACTGCACCATTCACCTTCATGCCTTGTTCCTAGTCCATCTTTTCACTATGTCCCTATTCTAAGTGTGTAGTATCTCAAACCTTCTAATATCAGGCACAGTCATCATAGAAGTCCAAAAAGATGTGTAGGACCATCAAGCCCTTTTACTAAAATTGCATATAAAAACAATCCTAAAAGGAATTTTAAGTTCAACTGCCAGTTACAAAAAAAAAAAAAAAAAATCTTTACTGTGACTCTAAAGCTCTAGTAGTTGCAAGGCCAGCCATAGGTAAAACTGCAAAATGTAATTTGATTTCTGTTTCCTCCTATCCTTGCTCAGATGAGAATAGTGTGAAGGAACACTTCAGGGTTAAGAGTGATTATCACAGGTGTCGATCCATTCATTTCATCCTCCCACAGGTGATATCCCAGGAATAGTCACTCTAAGACTGTTATTTCTGACCCTATAAATTGATGGTATCCTGTGGCCTTTTTACACCCTTGCTGCCTAATAGGATCCATCCTCTAAGTCCTCTACCTTTCTCCAAACACTTACAAATATAAATTGTAGATCCAGAAAGAATGTTGGAATTTTTTTCAGTCCATGCCCTCATTTTACGAATGAAAACTTGAAGCCCAACATGGTTAAGAAAATGTTTGCCTGGTCACTGTCTTTGGCCACAGCCCCTTTATTTACAACTTATTATCCAACTTCTCAGTTCACCAGTTACCCCTATTTTCTCACTGTCCATTAGCCTTCTGTTATCTCCAAGTCCTCTTCTTTTAAGATTAGATTTCAGGACCAACATATCAGGCAATATTTCCAGTGTTCTAAACTCCCATGTCTTATATTCTGCAGGGAAAACTTCAAACTTGAATGAGGCCAACCGTCTGATGTCCCTAAACCTCATCCAGACAACTGGAATACAGTCATTTAAGAACAAAATAGTGATCTCACTCAAGGTTTGGGGTCTCTCATCTCACTAGACCTTTAACACTGCCCAGAAATCTTGCTCTTCCTCTGCTCAGCTCAATCTTCCTTCTTCAGTTCTTATCTCAGTCTTCATATGTTCTCCGTAAACCTTCACCCCTCTCACATTGTCAGAAAATGTCCTTGTCTCCTACTTTTTGAAGAAGATAAAAGCCATCAGACAAAAAACCACTCATTTTCCTACTCTAAAATTCATGCAACAAGCAAGAATCTGCATCCATGCTCTCTTCCATTCCTCTGCGGCATTAGAAGAGCCGTCTCTCCTAAAGCCTACCTTCCATACCTCTGCCCCTAGACTGCACCTTCTCCAGTCTTCCCAGAGAACTTGCACTGTCAATTATTCCTTCTCTTCTGTAACTGCATTTTTGCCTCACAACTTATTATTTCTAATTTGCATTTATTTATGTTCAAATGTCTCCCACCTTTAAAAATGAATTTCTCCCTCTATCCATGCCTCCCTTCAATTCTTAGTCTGTTTCCCCTCACAGTCCAAATTCTCGAAGGAGTTAGCTGCACTCGTTCTTCTCATTTCTTACTGCTCACTCAGCTTTGCAGCCCAGTCCTATTTCATGTCTGCCCTTATTACTCTTCCAAAATTGTTCTCTCGGGCCAACAGCCAAAGCTTTACAGGGCTTTATATTCATTCTTTAGTTCCATCTTGCTTGACCTCTCTATAGCATTTGACACTGTTGACCCCTACTTCCTTCTTAAAATACTCCTCCCTTGATTTCCTTATTGCTACTCTCTCTTGTTTTGTCTCCAACTTCGCTGGTCACTGGTCCCCAGTTTTCTTGGCTAGCTGCCTTGCTTTACCCATACAGTAAGTGTGAGAGTGCCTCTGGGCTTTGTCCTGGACTGTTTTCCTTGAGCTCTTGCTCTCTAAACTCCTCCTGGAATTTTTGTTTTTTCTATTCCAATTGCTTTGATTATGTTATTGACCAATGATTCTGAAATTCTTTGCTCCTGAGCTTTATACGCAACTGCCAGTCCTGCGCCTTCTCTTTCGTGAACTATAAGAAACCTCATACTCAATCCGTCCATATCATTCTCCTTTAAAAATGTGTTTCTTGTTTTTTTCCCATTTTTTAAAAATTTTAATTAATGGTCTTATTATGCCCTCAGTTGTTCAAGCGAAATATATGGAAGCCATTCTTACTTCTCTCTCTTCTTTAATCCCATGTTAACTCCAAGTCAATGATCTATTCATTGAGACAATTGAGTACCTACTATGTTCCAGGCACAATTCCAAACAGTCATCTTTAATCTATTCTGTTAATCCATTTTGTTACCTAAATAGTGATTAAATTTACCAGACTGTCTCTTCCAACACTCCCTTCATGTATACTCCAGGCCTTAGCTAAACTACTGCCAAAACCACCTAACTGACTGCCTGACATCCATCCTTTTTAAATTCCTCTCTATTCTATAATATGTCCTTTCTATGACCAACTTTTCATTATGAAAATATTTAAAGAGGTTTAACTATGAATGATGAACATGCATATTCATTCTACTTCTTTTTTTGTTTGCTTTTTGTGAGACAAAGTCTTGCTCTGTCGCCAGGCTGGAGTGCAGTGGCATGATCTCAGATCACTGCAACTTCTGCCTCCCAGGTTCAAGTGATTTTCCTACCTCAGCCTCCTGAGTAGCTAGGACTACAGGAGTGTACCACCATGCCCAGTTATTTTATTTTGTTTTATTTTTGTATTTTTAGTAGAGACCGGGTTTTACCATATTGGCCAGGGTGATCTCGATTTCTTGACTTCATGATCTGCTGCCTCAGCCTTCCAAAGTGCTGGGATTAAAGGCGTGAGCCACCTCGCCCAGCCTCATTTCACTTCTATTCCACAATTGTTAACATTTTATTATATTTGCTTCATTTTGCTCTTTTTATATATCGTTTGTATATGTTCACATTTTTATTTGTACTATTTGAAAGTAAATTGTAGATATATTACAACTATCTATATCTTTCTAAACTAAGGTGAGTTTTCTCTGGTGCAGTCTTGAAAATAATTCCTTCTTTAGAAAACCTCAGTCTTTGCTCTTAAGACATTCAACTGATTAGATGATGCCTACCCACATTATGAAGGATAATCTGCTTACTCAAACTCTACTATTTCAAATGTTAATACACCTGAAAACAAAACAAAACAAAACAAAACAAAAAGATTTTCATAGCAACATCTAGATGGTGTTTGACCAAACCACTGGATACCTTAGCCTGTCCAAGTTGACACATAAAATCACCGCAGCGTCCCTTAATATTATCATTTGCATCAGTCATTAAGTTGGAACGATCTTTCCATTCCCGCAGAAGCGTAATCTCATCATTGTTTCTCTAAGGAAAACCCTCATTTTCTATTACCATATATACAACAAAGTCCAAAACACTAAAAATGTCTTCAAAGTCCCTTCCAGGTCCACTTGCACCTCTAAAACAGTTTTCTCACATTTCTAACTCTACACATTCTGCCCAAATAAGTATTCTTTCAGTTTCTATGCCTAGAAACTAAAACTTTACACATTTCATTCTCTTCCTTGCAACATTAATTCATATTCATCATTCAGGTCTGATTTTTCATATAATTCCATCAGGGAATTCTTCCGGACTAGGATAACTTGCTCCACAATATGCCTCATTGTATTCCACACTCATGATACTAATCACTTCCAGAACTCCTGTTCAATGTCAACTCTACCAGCTATTCCACAAACTAACAGGAGATCCTAAAGAAAATATGCACATTAAGCTGAGAATGTTCACATATTCTGTCTTTAGTGATGCATTTGACCTTCTAAGTATCTGCTTTTCTGTCCTTTGTGTTTATTTATTGTTTTTTTTTGGGGGGGAACCCTCATGACTTAAAGCAAAGCTGAAAGTCTCTGTAAAGCCAGACATTAATGTTTTCTTTTAAGCTAATCTTTTCTGCAAAGCTGTGAATTCCAAAGGTTCTTAGTAGACAATAGTGGGCTTGGTTCTTGAAGGGATAAAATGCCCCAAACAGTTTCACCCTAATTCATGGGAAAGGTGGGGGAAGCCATTTGATGCACTTTCTGTATAAATGCTGTTGATAAAAATGTTTGACTTAAAATTTCTGCCCTTCTTCTTTTCCCAGAGGAGGACTAAAAGGAAGACAAATGATAATGTGCTTAATTTTTCTTCCAGCAACTTCAGCCTCCCCTAAATTTCACTTTTAAAATTCTTTTAGCTTTCTGGGATTCCTGCTGTTAACAGAAACAATAATTGCTGTTATCATTATGTCTGTAATATAGAAGCTGCATTTTTATTCTGTCACCTGGAGAACACCAAAATTTTAGCAACTTGTTATTATCATTTTAGGTAAAGGAACATACCTGTAGCTCAATTGCTCTGGCAACAGTCAGAATGTGTCCCTTTGAGACCAGTGCTCTGGACCATTCAATTTTGCATACCAATGGGTAGCCTTCACTCAAGTTAATACAACTGACAATCAACTTAGGAAATGTTTATTAAAGATACAGTTTGAAGCAAACTTGCAAGTTTTCCAAGAAGATATTAAGTCATGTCCATCCTTGTGTACTTTAACAGCAAACCAATATTTGGGCCAGCAATAAGCAGGACTCTTTCTACACACTTCTCACAGTTACTTTTGTGTACCAAAGATGGTTTTGCAGTCTCGAAGTTCGGTATCTTTTCACTCAGTCATGTGTACAAAGAGGAGTTTCTCAATTCTTACCACTCCTCTTCAGTATCACCTTTATGTGTCTCACAGCATTCTAGGGCAAAATATCCTAGCTAATTTTATTCACGGACCTTACACAAAATAAGCCTCTGGGGTAAAAGAGACCTTTAGAGAGCCAACCAAGATGAGCTCTAGTCCATGGATGACTGGGCTAAGCCTAGTGGAGGGCAGTCCTTCAGAGGAAGCAGGTGGAAACCTGAGTATAAAGGGGCCAGATGCTGCCAGCCCTCTCCAGAAGCCACATTTTAGGTTATTTGTCATGGTCTTGTTGAATGCATGATCTCCACCATCTCTTTACTCTCTCCAAGCTTTTCTTGTTTCCTCAGGGGAAGCCACTCATTTACATCTGGCAGATAATAGAATATCCCTACTAACATGATGACGGTCTGGTCATTTGGACTATGAAATTAAGCAGCCACACAAAATGCACTGCCTCAGTCATACTAGTTAATCAAAAACCACATGTAAAAACTCACTAAAGACAAAGCCTAAACCAGTGAGTTAAGATATTATCCTTTTTGGAATTACGGAGGCCCAGTTGTCTTCATTATACTTAGTTGAAAGTACATGGAAAAGTACAGATAACCTCAGTTTAGTTGAAATGTAGAAATATTCAAAAATATTTACTATTTAGAGAATACTTGCTAGGAATATGCTTTACTCTCATGATAAAATTCCTTGCCCAAAAGCCAACAGATAGATAAATCAACAATTTACAAATCATTAACACAGAAATAATTGTGTAATGGCCGAATGCGATGGCTCACGCCTATAATCCCAGCACTTTGGGAAACTGAGGCAGGCAGATCACTTGAGGCCACGAATTCGAGACCAGCCTGACCAACATTGGGAAACCTCCTCTCTACTAAACATGCAAAAATTTGCTGGGTGTGGTGACTTGCATCTGTAGCTCCAGCTACTTGGGAGACTGAGGTACAAGAATCACTTGAACCTGGGAGACAGAGGTTGCAGTCAGCCAAGATGGCAACACTGCACTCCAGCCTGGACAACAGAGCAAGACCCTGAAAATGGAAGGAAGGAAGAAAAGAAAAGAAAAGAAAAGAAAAGAAAAGAAAAGAAAAACAATTGTGTAATAAGTCATGTGATATCATAATAACAAAGAGATTATCCCTGGGGAAGATAGAAAAGAGTTCACAGTAGAGGTACAATATCAAAGGTGGCCTTAAAAAATCAGAAGGAGTCAAATAGTTGTAGCAAGAGCAATGATATGTTAGGGCAAAGAGAAATGTAGAAACATTTCCCTATATTTCTTAGTGATAACTCCTGTAGGCAAGTTTTTCATCTTAGTGTTGTTTCCCCATCCACATTATATGTCACCTATCACCATCAAGCAATTTTGGGTAATAGGTTGCAAATGAAGAATCAGTAGTCATCTAAATGAGATGAGATGAGATGAGAAGAGAAATGTGCTATCCAAGAAAGTCAAATGTAGTTTTATTAGATTGTATATAATTGAATAAAAGCATTTAATGTGGGGAGGTTTGCAGTCCTTTCCTGACATCTTTTGCCTGATTATTTTCTGCTTCTTTCCTTCTTCATCAAGGAGAAAAAGGATAAAATCCCATCATGTGTACTCTCGTGAGAAAATAGTGCAAAAGGAAGCACCCTACTCCCTGGGAACCTGACTACATCTAGGGGACTTGAAATGTCAAGAGCATGTCATGGGGTCACAGATAACAGAGACAAAAGAGTTTGTCTTAGAACTAAGATAAGCACTGAATAGCATGGATTACAATGTTTTGGGGGGGGGTCAAAGAATGAGACACTCCCAGTTTAGGGGTAGGAAGAAATAGAAACAGGAGATTTTTAAAGAGTTGCTGTGAAATATCTATTTGGATCTTCTTAATTGAAAGAAAAAGACAAAGATTAGAATTTCTGATCGGGCTTGATTTATTTTGATATAACCGTGCTTCAGAAGTATTTCATACATAAAACATAATTCTGTAGAACTGATTTATTTTAGCAACATGGGAAGGGAATCAGGAAGGGAACTCACATTTATTAAATACCTATCAGCTGCACTCACTTGGGAGACTTTAGCTGCTATTAGCTGTTCCTGCTGCACCAGGTTTGCTGTAGTGATACTCCCTCTTCAGTGCCAGATTTATCTTCCCACTCAACACTCAGGAAGCCAGGCATATGCTTACATTTTACTAATCTTCAACACAATTTACCTGTATGCCAGATTTCCTGGGAGACAGCTATCAGCTAGGGAATTAATACATAATTTTCATATTAATATTTTCCCATATACCACTCCCCACATACATGCAATTTTTTAAAATGTGGGTACATATAATAAGATATTCACTTGGCTAGGTTCACTCCACCCATGCAGTGTTATCTGCTATTAGTCTCTCTCGACTAACAAATGAGATGTTTTCAATCTGAGCAAGCCCACCTCTATGTAGTCAGATGCAATGGGTTAATGCAGACTTGTGGTTGTCTCAGGCAGTTTTACCAAGTTGTTTGCTCTTTTGATCAATTTACTAGAGCTGCCATATCAAAATACTACAAACTCAGTGGGTTAAAACACAGAAATATATCCTCTCCCAGTTCTGAAGGCCAGTTTCAGGAGTCTGAAATTGAGGTATCAGCAGGGCCATGTTTGCTCTGAAGGCTCTAGGGAAGAATCCTTCCTTCTTTCTTCCAGCTTCCAGTGACTCTTGGCATTCCTTGGTGTGTATGCAGCATAACACCAGCCTCTGCTTCTTGGCCTTTTTCTTCCCTGTATCTGTGTGTCCTCTCCTCTTCTCACAAAATTCCAGTCATTGGATTTAGGACCCACCCTAAATCCAAGATAATTTTATCTCAAAATCCTTAACTTATTACAACTGCAAAGATCCTAGTTGTAAACAAGGTCACATTTGGAGGTTCTGTTTGGGCATGAATGTAGGGGTTGGGGGACACAATTCAACCCATCATACTCCTTTACATAGTCAACCCAAATGAAGAAGGCAGGCAAAGCAGGGCAAAGGCTACCCTGACCCCCCGGGGACTGCCTCTGGTGTTTCTGTTTGTCTGGCTAATGAAGTGGCTTTGCATCACAGCAGTTACACCTCGCTGGTTGTTGTCCCTTCACAGCTTGGAAGAGAGGCTGCCTCCTCACACGCAGCTCAAACCCTTTGCCTTCCTGCTGCCTTTCATCACTGGTTTTCATGAGTCTATTTTTGAGATGTGCTTACTACCAAGCCTACTAACAAATAATTACCTTTCAACCTGTGCCGCCTTCAGGCTGAGTGATTTGTGAGTTTCTCATCTACTGAGTATTGCTGTTTTCAATGATTTTTGTCTAGTCCAATCCGCATTCTAATAAGCTGATTTCTAGATGTGACTTAGGAACAAACTGTTGTGTCCATTTTAAAACTGCTCTTGGTATTATTTACGTCACTTTTCCTTATGTGACAGTTTTCCCATTTTAGCCAATTTGAACTAAGCTTTCCAAGTAAAAATTGGAAAATTGGTAAAATCTATACAACCCTTGCTGTCTTAGTGTAATGTCCGTGTTTTCTGAACATTAAGCCCAAACACATGGCCTAATATGGATGAGTGCATTCTCTGGAAATTCAATTTGTCATAAGTATAGGAGTGCTCAACAAATACCAGGCCAGCTTTTATGAGAAACGTCTAACTACAGTGCCCTATCTTCTGTAAAGATACGAATACGTCAACGAAAAGAAAATTATCTCATCTCAAATATAAAATTTGTTTACCGGATTTAGAATCAAAATGAAGATAGGAAATAGAAAAGGTACTTTAGTTTTAAAGTAATTTGTTAGTAAAGCAAGATCTAAATATTTGTCTTAATATGTGTAAACATGTCACAATTGTAAGATTTAATACAGGATTTCTAAAGTCAGGCATTTTACCAGTGAAGATATTTAAGCTTTAGTCAATAGAGTGGTAAGAATATTCTAGACAATCAATTTAGCAATGCAATATGCAAATTTTCTAGCAAAGTAGATAGAAGTATTCTAATCTTTTGCAGACTACAATATCTCTGTTTTTTAAAAACCAGTTTTTGCAATGTCTCAATCCTATTTGACTTATATTAACATATGTTCATTTTATTTCATTGGTTAAAAATATACTCTTAGATGATATAATTAGGCCATCCATTCAAAATTATTTATTTCCTTCTTTTAAGAAGAGAATATTTTAACCTGTTTCCCTTCCTATCATCATTTCACACAGTTATTTTAAAATAACTTCTCATTTCTTTAGCTACTTTAGGCAAAAAAAAAAAAAAATTGTTTAACTTCATTTCTATTCTAGTTCAGGTCAGACCCCTCCTTTATGAGTCTGCTAACAGCTCAAATGAAGCTCAGCTATTATCCTTGGGGTACAACATAAGTAAACAAACACAATTCAGACAAAACAGAATTACCTGCAGGAAATTACTGTTCTATTATAGCACAAGCAAAAAATAGCTCAACCCCATTTGTCCAGTCCTCATCTGCTTATATTTTACGTTTCTTTCACAACAAATCTCTGCAAATAGCCATAGGCTTGTCTTAGTCCATTGATGTTGCTATAACGAAATACCACAAACTCTGTTGCTTATAAGCAAATATAAAAAACAGAATATTAAAAAAACAGAATATAAACAAATATTGTTTATAAACAACAGAAATGTATTTCTCAAAGTTTTAGAAGCTGAGAAATCCAAGATCATGGTGCCGCCATATTCGAAGTCTGGTGAAGGTCCACTACCTGGTTCATAGATGGAACCTTCCTGCCATGACTTCACATGGTGGAAGGGACAAGGGAGCCCTCTGGAGACTCTTTTATAAGGGCAGTAGTCTCATTCAGACTAGTGCCTAGGCACATCCTAAAAGGTCCCCTCTCCTTTCAAAGAGGCTGAAAAGGTATGGTGGAAAGAGGTAAAGTAAAACCAGAAAAGGATAACGTCACAGAGATAAAAAGAAACAATATTCAAGAAAAAGCAAATGAAATGGTTAGTAGTTTCAACTGCACTCCCTATGTGCCAGGCACTGAGCTGAAAGGTGGGACTGAAAAATAAAGAAGATACTCTTTCTGCTCTTACAAAGATTATTGTGTTATTCCTCTGCATTTAATCTCTACTTTGGTCCCTTGGGACTGAGAAATTTATTCTTCTCCCCACAGTTATCCTGGAATCTGGAGTCCTCACCTAAACCCTAGTTCCTACAGCATGGTACCCAGTCATGCTAACTCTGTTACTTTTTCATGTAGCATCATAGATGAGTTGCTTGACTTCCTACTGGTAAAAATTATCTTCATTTCTTTTCCTACTTAATTGAGGTCTGTTGTTTTCAGGTCCCTGTTACCATCTGGCTCATTTTGTTTCTAATTGGGTGCAAAAACACCCTTCTTTCCATGGCCCCTACCTAGCACGGGCCACCTGTTCTTATATATGGAATGGTCCTGTTCTTATACACAGATGTTCATAAGACAGAGAGGATCTGTATTGTTGAGGATAAAAGTTCAAGAGGAGTCTCAAGATTTGTTTTCAGCCAAGGTTTTTTTCTTGCCTATAACTTGGGTAGCTCTTTTGTGTGTTCCCTTAAGAAAGTGAACTTTGAGATTTCTTACTTCTTTCAGAGGACATTTGTTAGCAGGTTAGTGACCCTGCAGTGTTGTTGGACAGGCAGGTTTTCTTCAGGACTCGAGTTCTCAGCTTTTCCTCCTGTTATATTCTATGCATTAGACTCCCTGTCGAGTGAGGGAATCAGGGCAGACTATGGAATCATCTGTTCCTTGGTACTGCAATATCACCTGGCAGATGGAACCTTTTGGCTGGGTTGTGGAGGAAGGCATTCTTTTCTGCCATTGGCAGGAATTTAGGGCAGTTTCTTTCTGGCTCATAAAGTTATCCTTTGTAAACACTATAATTTTGACTGTCTGGTCCCTTTTCAATTTTCCATGCTAAAAGTAGCTGAGCCTTGGTGTAGATGAGCCTTGGTATAGATGATAATTTGTGAGCATATTATAATGGACTTTTTTTTTGTAATAGATGTAATTTTTCCATCTAAGCTTTGCCTAGACTGGTATTAAATAAGCACACAGCCACTGCCAGCAGTTTTATGGGGAGCAGGAGGTGTCAAGTAAAACCCAAGCTATTAATTTTTCGAATCTGTGGTGAAAAAGATTCACATACAGTTTATAAAGTGATTATTGTGATTTTGATCCAATAACACAAGAGAATTTAAAGTTCAATTTACGATATATCAATCATTTTAGAAGAGTTGAGTCACATCATACAGGAAAGTTACCTTCAAAAGAGTATCCCATAAACACACATTTGCATATAGTCAGAAATATTATTAAACTTTCTTAAATTTTGACAATACAGTTTACACTTTCAATAGGAACATACGTTTTAATAAGTTCAGAATAGGCTCTTTTTCTTGCAGAGTTAATACAGAGTACTACTCTGCTGGAACTCCAGAGCATGTGCCAACATTTGAATTCTCATAGTTAGCTTGTATTTTCAAGCATTGAACAAAAACAGTAGTCTTCTAAAGATTAGAATAAAATTATCTGTGCAGCAAACTTGTACAACTTGAGATACGCATAAGTTGGCAATTCAGTGGGAGGATATGAGGAACCTCATTTCTAAGAATAAGTACACAGTAGCTTCTTTTACCTTCAGGACACAAGACAAGGATCTCACCAGCCACTATCTTAGAGCTTTCCATTGGATGGAGCAATAATAATAACTATGCTTAGCCTACTTCCAGCTGGCCCACTGGTCAAGGGATGACCTATATCAAGGAGCTAGCACTAACGTTCCAGTTCAAAGTGCTGGTAGTACATAATTAGAAATAATTGGAAGTCACCTTCCCCCCCGCCCCCCCCCGAGACAGAGACTTCCTCTGCAGCGCAAACTGGAGTGCAGTGGCACAATCTCGGCTCACTGCAAGCTCCGCCTCCCGGGTTCACGCCATTCTCCTGTCTCAGCCTCCCCAGTAGCTGGGACTACAGGCGCCCGCCACCATACCTGGATAATTTTTTGTATTTTTAGTAGAGACGGGGTTTCACTGTTTTAGCCAGGACAATCTGGATCTTCTAACCTCGTCATCCGCCAGTATCGACCTCCCAAAGTGCTGGGATTACAGGCGTGAGGCACCACGCCCGGCTGGAAGTTACCTTGTTTTGACTGAAACATAGTCATAATTTTGTGAAATAATTGAATGGCCTATATGGTAGGACTAAATATGTTACATTCCAACAAGATACAATATGACTATAGAAGTCAACTTGGATCTCATTCATAGGAGCGAATTGAAATTTGTCTACTTAGAAACTTAAAAGAGCATGCAGCAAGCTGATTCCAACAAGGGCTTCTGAAAAGTATCTTTAATATATCTCCTTTGTGAAAGATAACTGAAAAGAAAAATATTATAGAAGCTTCTCCTGATTCCAAATTCTTCCCCAATCCCAGTGACTTCAGCAGTAGCATATGACTGCTTCTCAACTTGTACAGCATTCCTTAAGTCTCAATCCAAAATTGTCCATCTTCAGATCTTTCATTTTCAAATTTAACGTCAGTAGTATTTTAGACATTTTCACAAATGATACCAATTGAGTAATGTACTAGAATGTAATTTATATTTTTGTTTTTGCTGGTGCTGCTTGAGGCTGAATAGCATAGTGGGGAGGTGTGAGTTTTAATGTAGACAAATGTGGGTGTGAAATCTCAAACTTTCATTTACTATCTGTAATAATAAAGGAGAATTGCACTTTGGGCAATTCTCCTTGCTTCTTTAAGCTCCAGTATCTCCATCTGTAAAATGGGGTTAATATTTATTTCTTAAAGTTGTTGTGCAGATTACATAATATATTTTAAGTTCCTGATACCAGCTAAGCCATTGGTTCTCAAGCAGTAATTTGCAAAAGAATCAGTTTAAAAGCTTGATTAAAAAAAAAAATCACTGCATTCAGGAGTGCTGATTCAAAAGATCTGGGGAAGGGTCTGAGCTTCCACAACCTATTAACCTCAGCACCTCAGGTACTACTAATTCAAGTGTTTTAAAGCGTATACACACTTTAAGAAACACTGTATTAGGCTCTTAATGGATGTTAATTCCCTTTTATTTTCCTTGCAGTAAACTTACTAACAAAGTATAGAAATTTGATGCTGGTATCAGACATTATCCCAAACCAGCAGTTACGTTGGAACTTCATCAATTATCTCAAAGTCCTAACTCTATTTCACCATCGATAGCTGGCCACCTCACACTGCTAATACTCAGAGAAAATAGAAGCCATCAGACAGAAAATGTGCCAAACCTATAAACTGATTCCTTCTTTATTCATCTAGTGAATGAATGTTTATTGAATGCCTAATATATACCAGGCACAGATCTAAGGCAGCTGTCAGCAAACTATGCCCTATGGGTCAAATTCTGTCTGTTGCCTATATTTATAAAGTTTTATTGAAACAGAGTCATGTACATTTGCTTATATGGTTTATAGCTGCTTTTGTACTAATAGCAGAGTTGAGGGCTTATTATAAATACTGCGTGGCCCTCTGTGTTAGTCAAATGAGGCTGCTCTAACAAAAGTACTGTAAACTGTGTGAAACTTATGAACAATAAACATTTATTTCTCACAGTTCTGGAGTCTGCAAAGACCAACATCAAGACACTAGCAGATTCAGTGTCTGGTAAGGGCCTCTTCTTAATAGAAGGTACCTTCTAGCTGTGTCCTCACATGGTGCAAGGGACAAACAAGCTCCCTGGAGCCTCTTTAATAAGGACGCGAATCCCATATGAGGGCAGAGCTTTCATAATCTAGTCATCTCCCAAAGGCTCTACTTCTTAATACCATCACCTAGGGGCTTAGAATTCAACATAGGGATTCGGGCAAACATAAATATTCAGACCATCATATCCTAAAAGCCTGAAATATTAATTCTTTGGCTCCTTCAGAAAAGTTTCTTAATCCCTAATCTAGAGACAGACTTTTGGATATGATTTCCCTTATTAGATCCTTATTTCTTACCTGATACCCCTAAACATCTAGCTTTTCCTCTTCACCTCAGGAAGCACCAATATTGTAACCTTGAAACTTTCTCTTCTACCTTAGTAATCAGCAAAAAAAGTATTAAAAAATGTAGTGTTTGGAGGGGAAATTTCAAGTTTCTCTGTGTATTTCATTAGATAATGACTTAAGTAAATATAAAGTCATGTCAGTTTGGATACTTTACACCAAAAACTAACTTTGGCTAATGTATGCAGAAAATGGAATTAGTTGGAAGTATATCTGTTAGCTAAATTCAGAATAAGCCAGAGTCCAGAGATCCAAGTCAGGGACCTGGGCAAACCCTGCAGTTTTAAACTGCAGAAATTTCTTAGCCATGGAGTTCAGATATCAAGATAATGAACAGCTGAACTGTTATATATTCAGTCCATGTATCATTCCCTTCAAAATTCAAAGTCCTAGGATAAAGTGGTTGAAGAGCATGTTGGATCCAGGTCTGTTCCCTAAAGATAAGCAGGGCACCTTGATTTCCTCCCCACAAAAATTGCCTTTGACGGCAAAGAGAAAATTCTCCAGAAAAGAAAGCAGGGTGTTATTTAAAAGGGTCACAATTTAAATAGACAAAAAAAAAACAACAAATGCTGAAAAATGGTCTGTTGGGGAAGGAGAGGTAGAGGCTTAAATTATGTTCCCAAAATCCACTTCGGGCTTAGATTGAAAGGATGATAAGAGATCTGAAACGAAGAATTTTTCAAGAAAATTGCCCTTCACATTCAGATGATACCAGATTTCATTTAAACCTCAGCTGTTTCAGTTTTGCCTTTCCACGAGTTCTTCTCATCAATTTCTCATATTCTCCAGCTTCTGTATAACTTTTAGAATAGTTATTTTAACCGTGAGCATGTCATGATGTTCATTATGCTACCCCACCCCTTCATACTGATAGGATCCTCGAAGGTAGGGGTGATGGTCCAAATACTGACGATGTCTATCATCAATCATTTTTCTCCTAATTCCCCTTCTGATCAAGATACATGATCTCTACCTAGGGATATTAAATATTTTAAAAGGTAAGTTTGCTTTTAATTTATTTAACAACTGCTTAGTTCTTTAATGTGTGCCAAGTATCATCCGAGTCCTTTAGCCCTTCGCAACTTTGTAAATGAAGAAGCTGAGTATAAGAAGTTTCATGGGTCTGGCACGGTAGCTCACACCTGTAATCCCAGCACTTTGGGATGCCAAGGCGGGCAGATCACCTGAGGTCAGGAGTTTGAGGCCAGCCTGGCCAACATGGTGAAACCTTGTCTCTACTAAAAATACAAAAATGAGCCAGACGCGGTGGTGCGTGCCTGTAATCCCAGCTACTTGGGAGGCTGAGGCACGAGAATTGCTTGAAACTGGGAGGTGGAGATTGCATTGAGCCGAGTCACACCACTGTGAACAGAGTCACACCACTGTTCTCCAGCCTGGGCTACAGAGCAAGACTCCATCTCAAAAAAAACAAAAAAAAAGTAGTTTCATGTAACTTGGCCAGGCACGATGGCTCAGGCATGTAATCCCAGCACTTTGAGAGGCTGAGGAAGGTGGATCACCTGAGGTCAGGAGTTCGAGACCAGCCTGGTCAACCTGGTGAAACCCCGTCTCTACTGAAAACACAAAAATTAGCCAGGCGTGGTGGTGGGCCCCTCTAATCTCAGCTACTTAGGAGGCTGAGGTGGGAGAATCTCTTGAACCCGGGAGGCTTGTGAAGTTTGCAGTGAGCCAAGACTGTCTGCTGTACTCCAGCCTGGGCAACAAAGTGAGACTCTGTCTCAAAAAAGAAAAAAGAAAGTTTCATGTAACTTAACATCTTCTCTGATATGGCTAATAAGTGATAGAGCAGGTATTTTAATCCAGGCTCTGAAATTTGTTTAACCCCAAAACCATGTTTCCCTCAAACATTACAAAATTAACTGATCCACAAAGGAATTGGAGACATGACATTGACCTTATTAACAGCTAAAGATCATTAACAGTTTAATTCTCTGGAGCTCAGCTTTGTGGAATTTTATATAGCAAATTTGAGTACAAAAAACCATTATCTGCTAATTACCAATATCTACTCATGCCTGACTCAGTTAAGTGAGTCTGCCTCTTCATTTTTTCATTTATTTATGCAAGCGTGTGTAGAAAGTGTTGTATTCAGGCAGTCTTCAAGGTGCTGGAGATACCAACAGGCATAAGTTTATGATATCAGAGGAGGTATGTCTAATCTCGACCTGAGGGTCTCAAGGAGAGGGTGTTGGAAGAGAAACCTGTATATTCCATGGAAGTGGATTATGTAGGGAGGAGGGTGGTGATTAGGGGAGAGCTGGCTCCTGGAGTGGGGATATTGTGCCTAGATCCCAAGGCAGGAAGCTGCATGTTGAGTACAGCTATCACATAGGAAGTGTCTGAGACTGGAGTCTAAACTTCAACTCTCTAATTTGGTATCACTCGCCTCCTATTGATATTTAAGTTTAAATTCATTAAATAAAGTACTATAAAAATTAAGGTTCTCAGTTGCACTAACCATATTTAATTGCTCGATAGGCTAATCTAATAGAAATTTCTTCCTTCTTTCCTTTCAAATGATCTCTTCATGTTTATATTTAAATCCTGGTCTCTTAGTTTAATATTCAAAGGCTCTTTGTGAACTGTCTCTGCCTCTCCCACCACTTTAATCAGTCACTGCACCCTCTATTATGGTTTACATATCTGGTTTCCAATCAGAATTATGTGCAGACATGTTACAATGTTCAGATTCCCAAGTCCCATCCCCAGAGATTTTTTTTTCCATTACTTGTAAGTTTAACTTAAAAATTAACATTTCTAAACAGTACCCTAGGCTCAGTACCCTAGAGCAGTGCTATCCAAACAGAACTTTCTGTGATGATGGAATTGCTGTATATCTGCACTGTCCAGTATGGTGTCCATTAGCCACAGGTAAATACCCTCGAAACATTTCTCCATTCTGTTGCTAGAATGGTCTTCACAAAACTCAGACCTCCTCTTGTCAACAACTTTCCCATGGTCAGTCTTTCTGTTGCTTTTATCTAATAACCAAAATCTCTGACATGACCTGCAGACATTACTATCTCAAGGATCTTTTAGAACCCTGATTCTCCCCTTCTCCCAACTGCATCATGAACCTGGGCAACGATCTCAAACTTCTGTCACTTTCCTTTCAAAGATAAAAAATCATTGTGTGTAGCTGTCCATCAGGCTGTAGGCTTCCTGAAGTCCAAGTCTGTCTTATTGTCTGCCCAGTACCCAGCAGAATGTCTAACTCATAATAGTTCATAACAGGTATTTCACAAATATTCAGGTATAGTCACAAAATGAATGGATCCACAGAGATTCTCACTGAAGATCCCTCATTGGTCTTTTCTTAAATCTGTGAGCTGCAGTTTGATTTTTCTGTCAAAAAGCAGAATGAAACTCACCAGGAAGCTCATTTGTCCAAAAGAAGAGCATCTGATAAACTCTGGGCTAGCTCTTCCGGAAATGTCAGTTCTCCGAAGACAAATTCTTGAAAAGGTTGTCTTATACAGCTATCCCCTTTTCACCTAATTCCACTATAATGCAGCAGCTTTAATGCAGTAATATCAATTATTATTATAAATGGCATCAAATTTCAAATTCTATGTTAAATCTCTACTTTGCCCTCTTCTATTACTCAGGATCTGGATGATCACTAACCACACCAGTCACTTCTTTCTCTATAAGCTTCTGTCCTAGGTGAACCACACAATCTTGAATTTTGTTACAATACACTTCATCACCCTTGGACTATCCGTGTGTGTCTACCTGACCTTCCCATCCTGACGTGAGCAGGCAGGAATGCAGTAAGTCATTCCCTGATGTTAATGAACTGCTTGCTTTCTTCAGAAAACTCTTCAATTACCTAACCTCCCTGCAACAGAGAGAATAGCCAAGCTCTGAAATAGCCTCAGACTACGTTACTAATATTCTGCTTTAGCCAAGCCAATCTTTTCACCATCTCTAATACATTCCACGTCTTTGCTCATTGTGATTGCCCACATACTTGATTCACTCCTTCCTTTTCACCTAGCTTCCACTTTTCCTTTAAGATGAAGCTTCTTTGTGAAACCTCCTAGTGACTCTAGTCACTAGTGGTGTGTCTTAACTCAGGTTTTCAAACGTAGCATCTAACATTGAGATTCTTGTAAAACTAATTTAATAAGGGTATGCTCTCTACAGACGAGGAGTAAGAGGAGTTAAGGAAGGATGCAAGACAGAACAAGAGAGGAAAGGTAAGCAAATATGTGGTCCTACCTAGAGATTAGCTTCTACTTTATCCCACAGGGTGCTGCTGAATATGAATTTTATCACAGAGCTGTTTCTTCCTTGAGCAGGGGTCAACCTTTCGTGTCCTACTGTCAGTGAGTTATGGGTCACTGGTTTTGGTGGGAACCCACGGTATAAACACTTTGATTGAGATAGTTTCCTTTGACCTAAGGCAATCCTCTACAGAATTCTCCTAGAATCATTCTCAGAGCAGCTAGGGGACAGGGGAACAACCAGTGAAGAAAATCTGGGTGAGGCACCACTCTAAATTTTTTTTGACAGCTTGCTATACTTTAATGTATAATACTGAATTCAAGGTACAAGAAAATTGCATCTAACATTGTTATAAATAAAAGAGACATCAGATCAGTTATCAAGGGCTTCAGAACACCAAGGGCCCCGGTTATGAGAAGCATCTTCACAACCTCCATGTTTAACATGTTTATTTTCTGGGTATAATTTAATAAGATCATCAATTTGAAGAATGGTAACTGCGGCTTCTATTGCAAATTTCAAACTCTTTAACTATAGTTGGTTCAAACACCCTTGCTTGTTTGTTGTATCTAGGTTTACTGTTCCTCAAATCAAGACCAATTTATTTTAGATTTTTATGTTCTGGGTTAACTTGAGCCTCATTATGAAAAGCTCTTAAACTGTGCAACCAGATCTGTGGAGTTCTGGGCAGCATTAACTCTCAGTGTATTAGGAATAAAAAGAAGAGTTCTTGCAAACTCTGCAATAGCAAGCTGTTCCTGAGACCCCATGCTGGTTTCATAGTTTTCAGGGTATATGGAAAAGGCTGCTTCTACAGCACTCCCAGCTAACATCATGGATTTTGACTCCAAAACTTTGTTCACTACGCAAAGAGCATCATGTAGAGTGCTCCATCTCATCACATATGAAATCATTTGCCCCACGTAAGATAATTGATGCAGATGTACAAGCCTTACTGGTTTTGATTAAGATCAGCTTATCATCACAAATTCTTTCCTGTACCACTTCTTCCATATGTGCCAACATTGCAGTTTCAAAAGTTTCTTCACCTTTCAAATTGGCCAAGATTGACAGAATAGTCCCTCCGGAAGCTTTAGCAATGCATTTAAGGTCCCTTTTTAGAGCTCTTCTAGTTGCCATAGCCCCAGCCTCTACAAATTACTTTGACACATATCATCAATTCCACCAGCTATTAGAATAATATTGGCATCAGTTGCCAGGATCTTCGGAATTCTCTCCTTGATAATATCTGATTCTCTCTGTCTAATTTGGTCCAGTTTTTCAGGGTCTGTAATGACCAACTGTACATCAAGTATATTAGTCCATTCTCATACTGTTATAAAGAACTGCCCAGACTGGGTAATTAATAAAGGAAAGAGGTTTAATTGACTCACAGTTTTACAGGGTTTGGGAGGCCTCAGGAACTTACAATCCTGGCTGAAGAGGAAGGAAACATGTCCTTCTTCACATGGCAGCAGAAAGGGAGAAGTGCAGAGGGAAAAGGGGAACAGCTCCTTATAAAACCATCAGATCTTGTCAGAACTCACTATCATGAGAACAGCATGGAGTCCCTCCCCCAACACGTGGGAATTACAATTTGGATTGCAATTCTATGTGAGATTTGGGTGGGGACACAGAGCCAGACCATATCACAAAGCTTCATTTTTGTTTTTTACAGGCTAAAGTTAAGGCAAGCAATTTTTGCATTAAAAATTCTTCTGGGCATGTCCTGGGATCCCACCACACAGCTGAGTGCATAGCCACTGATCAGCATACTCTCCATCTGACTTCTTGCATGGGCTTTCAGAATATTAGCAGAATTGACTGGATAGCGAGGCTGGCCTCTTAATATCTGTGTATGTAATAACAAGTAAAACATCTACTACTATATTAGTAAAGAAATCACCATTTATTCCAATGATTTTGGAAGACATCCATGTCTCAGTGGCATTAATCAGGCAATCTCTTCCCAGTTCATCTGTGTTAATAATTAGGTTTTAACTGATGTAACACAGGGCTTCCCACTGAGGTAGTTCCATCTCCAACTTCTTTGTCTTGCAGGTCAGTCAGCTCACAAAGAACTTTAGCTGCAGGGTTGTTCTACCTCCAGTAACTTCAGGATGGCTGCACCATCATTAGTAATGGTTACGTCACCAACATTTTATCCAAGCCAGTTGGACCAAGAGAACTTTTCACAGTATTGGCAATTGAAGCTTAAGCCATAATGTTCTGGGAGCGGATCACCTCCCCAGGGCTGCGGTCTCGGTCCCCGAACATGGACAAAGGCCTCTCTATCTTCATCGCACGGGTATACGTCAACTTCCACTCACACACACCATGCACCTCAGCCAACCAGCGACCACAGCAGTGATGCGTGGAGCCGACCCGAGCGACACTGCAGGGACTGCTGGGTAACACCGCTCCACCAGCTTCCCAGCTTCCCCACTTCCCCCACACCTGGCCGCGGGACGTGGCAGGAAGGCTAGTGTGAATTTTTAACTTGGGCAAAAATTTGTTTTTGGAGGGCATGGGAGGGGGGAAACTAAGACATTGCAATGCTTCATGATTCCCCAAAGGACCAATGTATAAAGAGATGTGCAATATATCCACAGTATCAACATTTTATGGGAGGAGGGAATAAATAGGGGGGAAGAAGTCTGAAAGTTCCTTAGGGGGGTAATGATGGAAAAAAAAAAGATTGAGAAACACTGCAATATGGGATGCAGTCTGTTTGTTCTCTGAAGTAGTAATGCATTGATTGATTTCTACATCAATTGATTGTACATGTGCTATTTGTTTTGTATTCCCCTCAGTACGTAGTACATCAGCATATAACAGTTAATAGTAGTGGTCCCCTACTTGTGGAATTTATACACAGCAGCTGTCCCAGGTCATGAAAGAAATTCCACCTGGATCTGTTTGTTTCCTTCTTGAATAGAAGACAAGACTTTCCTCTTCATGTTCTCAACTCCATCCAAAGGGTTTAAATTCAAAACTCTCAATTCCTGAAGTTGGAGGTTACAATGCGCTATGATCGCTCCACTGCATTCCAGCCTGGGCAACAGAGTGAGACTCTGTCTCTAAGAAATAAAAATAAATAAAAAATAGAAAATAGAAAATAAAAATAAAACTCTCAGTTTAGGGTTTAAAAACATTTGATGTTGGTGATCGATCGACTTTATCCATTCTAATATACTTCCTGAAAAGTCAGTCTTTCTTCCCTTTCCCAATTCCTCTGCATGTTTCTCTCCAGTTCTTATTAGTTTCCCCATTTCCCCTCTTTCTACCAGCTTCCAGTGTGACTTAATCTTTCCAATCTGAAAATCTGGCCCTGTAAATTTGCATCTGCTGATTATTGAGATATATCTTTCAGCTCTAACCCCAGCTTTCCACATTTGAATTGTGATGCTGGTTCTGGGACTCTTTCAACCATTGTCTCCCCTTTGCTGGATGTCTCCTAGTTCAGCTCTACCTAAAGAAGGTACACAGAAGGGATGCTGAGGGTAGGCAGAAGGAAAAGATATGTGTTCCTTGCTATGTGCTCGCTGCTCCCACCAGGTTCACCACAGCAAAGCAGTTCATCTGAGCAGTGGCACTGGATCTGGCTTCCCATTTTTCCACACTCATATAACTAGCCTCATTGTACCCTTTAGAGACACCAGCACTGACGGCCCCATGTTACATTCAACAGGGGTCTGAGTCCCAGCTCTGTTAAACCCCTTTCCCAAGTACCTGTTCCAACCACTTCACTTTGTTCCTCCGGCATTTACTAGATCTGGGTCACCTCCATGCTTCTTTTTTTGCCTTTTCAGCTCCCAATTCCTTAAATTCTCTCTGTTAAAATGACTACTAAGATTTCTGTATTTTTGACTAGACTCTAGGCCCCAGATGTTAATATGCTGCTCTTGGTCCAAGATTTCTCTGATTCTTTGTTTTTTCTTTGTAAAAACTAGAGGATGAGGGGACACTTGTTTCAGGGTACCTGAGAGAAAAAACTGATGAGAATGGAAATACACAAAAAGCAGAGTCATACTTTTGGGATCTAGACCACAGAATTATGTAAATAACTAATAGTATAATATTTCCACTGAATTTCTGTACTGGGTTGAATTGTGTCCACCAAAACATATGCTGAAGTGATAATCTTTGGTGTCTATGAAGATGACAGTTTTTGGAAATAGGGTCTCTGCAGATGAATCACGTTAAGGTGAGGTCGTACTGTATTAAGGTGGGCCCTAATACAATGATGAGTATTCTCATGACAGAATGGAAACTGGGACACAAAGACAGAGGCATATAAAGAGATGGCCATGTGACAGTCAAGGCAGAGACTGATTTCATCTAAAGGCCAAGGAACACCAAGAATTGTCAGCAGCCACCAGAAGGTAGGAGAAGGGCAAGGGAGAATCCTCCCTTAGAGCCTCCAGTGAAAGCACGGCCCTGCCAATAACTTGATTTCAAAACTGTGAGAGAATAAATTTCCATCGTTGGAAGGCACCAAGTTTCTGGTAATATGTCACATGAGTCCTACTAAACTAATACAATTTCCAACTTCCAAAAGGAAAGAAACATCATTAAAGCATTTGTTCCTTATTTATGTGTTTGGTTTCAACATGTCTCTGCAAATAAACTACTTTGTTTAATTTAGGAAGCAATTTTCACTTCCACAAGAATGACAGTGAGGATGGCAAAGCCTGCCTTTGTCTTGGTTTTGAATGAATGATTCCTAATCATTATAACATTTAAATATAGGTTTTTCTGGTCTAAGCTTTTACATCTTGGCATTATGGGCTCTTATGCAGCTCCTTAATCATTGGTACTGAAAAGGTACTGAACTGTTTATTCACAACCCACAGAAACAATACAATGTATTATTTACACCAGGCAGACAGACACGAACTCTTTTTTTATTTTGCCAGTTACTTACATTTATTTTTAAACAAATTATTAGAAAAATCACAATTAATATAGCAATGACCTCTTATTACTTTTGCTATTTTCCCTTACCTAACGGACTCTTTTGGCAATAATAAGGCAAGAAGAATTTTGACCTTAAAAGCCAGAGAGAAGCTATGTTCTCAAAGTACTTTGCCGTGTTAATTAATGGCAAAACTTTGGGAATTTCCATTTCCGTCCAACCAAACTTCAAATATCTAAAAGCCAATTATTTCAATCAGATCCTTAATTAAAACTGGGACAAACATGTATTCCACACAGTATACCTAGGTTATTATGTGGTCAGTCCACCCACCCCACTTCTTCCTAACTGTAAGTCCACTTGGGTTCTAGCCCTTGTTTTAAGTTGACCTGTTGAAGCATCATTGCCTTTGTTCTTCCACTAGCCTTGCTGATGAGTCTGCTGGAATGGTAGTGAACAACAACCTTGTCCATGAAGACCATAGCAAAACATCTTTGTCCCGAGCAATATTCTGGGAATGTGTTTTCATTTAAATGCCTCCATCTTTCCATTTTCTCTTTTTCACTTTCATTAAGGCCATGGCCACAAGCCTGCTAACATTCAAGTAAAAGTCACAGATATCTCAACTCTTTGTCTTCTCAGACCTCCTCTATCTGTATACCCTCACACTGGATGTTTTCCAGGCCTCCTAAAAAGGAAGGCAAGTCAGCCTTCTTTATGATTCTTTATGACACTATTTTTTGTTTTATTCTTTCCTTTTTGTGGGAGGAGAAGCATCACAGTGTAGTAACTAAGGACTTTGAAGAAAAGTGAAAAGATAGGTTTAAACTTTAGACTCTGCCATTTATTAGTTGTGTGCCCTCAAACAAATTATTGAAACTTCCACAAAATTCATTGTCCTCAGGTACAAAAGAGAAACATTACTTTATCCTTGAGGTTATTTTTGAGGATTAATGAGACAATATATGTAAGGTACTAAGTGCTTTTGATATAATAAGTAACAAAAGAATTTTTGCACCTGTCATTGTTTGCTTGATATTTAGCCATAGTCACATTTATATTAGACTCAAGTAAACTTTGGCACATCCTGTATTTCAGTGGGCCCTGATAGTAAATCTCAGGGTAAATGAATACCCAATTTTGTTCCATAGATTATAGCATATTCATGCAAGGGCACTGTCAGTATATGGGAAATGAAAGAACTTTCTATGCATGGAACAATGAATAATTATAGTAGATTAAATGTTAGTTGTTAAAACACACTGTATACAACAGACAAATGAGAGAGAAAATTAAAACTAAATATATTTAATGAGACACAGAGCCATCTTCTGCTCATCTTAGTTGTCAGTGTGTTTTTTATTTTATCTTGTTTTTTCCTGTAAAGCAGTAAATATGTTGAATTTTGCTCTGGAAATTAAACCGAGAGAGGCAAAATTTGTTTTTTCCTCTGAGAAATATTGCAGATTATTGTGTTCCATGAATAGTATAATTACTTCCATAATAACAGAAGACTAAACAGTCACAGGTGTTGGGTTTTGCATTGCAAACTGTGGGTGAAGCCATCATTAACGGCTTCGTTCTCAGTGTCACCAAAAACAGGCATCACTGTGTGCCTCATAGTTGCCAATACTACAGGGTATTTCATAGAGTCAGACTCTCAAACATCTTGAACCAACAGTTCCTAGAGGAGGCTACCCATTTTAGAATGTAATTTTTATCATGTCCTTCTCTCCCTCAACCACAGACCTGCCATGAGCAGCAAATGTCCAGAACTGCAGGACTCTCCTTGAAAGCCACATCTAGCGAGGAGTCTTCACTGTCAAATGTCTCCTCCTAACATGTACTTTCTAAGACTTCCTATACATACACTAAAATAAAACTGGGTCCTCCTTTATGTATGCCTACCCTCCCTCTTCTTCCCACAAATTTGTCATGTATCATGTCCCTTCTGCAGTGATCAGAGAGAAGCAGTGGAGTCAAGCATGACTTCAGTAGTTTTGATCTGAGCAGATGAAGGATTAGTTGTCACTAATTTATATGGGGAAGAATGCACAAGAAGCTGGTTTGGAGGTAGGGGATGAAGGCAGTCAAATAAAGGGAGTTTTATTATTATGTCTGAAACATCTATTATGCATCCATATGAAAATGTCAAGCAAATAGTTGAATATGAGACTCTAGAGTTCCTGGGAGAGGCCAGGGATAGAGATAGACATGTGGTAGTTGCCAGTATACAGATGATATTTGAAGCCATGAGACCAGATGCAATGGCCAATGGAGTTAGGATATATGGAAAAGAGAGGACAAATAACTTACTTTTGTGACAATTCAACAACAATAAGATGTGAAAAAAATGAGAAGAAGTAAGTAAATCTGTTTGCTACTCTTGGCTAAATATTCCAAGATTTACTAATCATTTTAATGGGACATGTTTGCCCAATCCCAGTACCATGTTTCACTTCTTTGTGAGAAGTAAATGAACCTCTAATAATTTAGTAGTCAGAATGGAATAGAGCAAGTCAGCCATGACAGGAACTGTACGGAGGAAAAAAGGGACCAGTGTCCCATGATCTGAATCCTAACCTTTAATCAGATCATTAGTTCCATTATTGTCTTTAAAAAGCAAATAACTTTGTCACTTAAAAATCCCTCTCTTTCTGTCTTAATCATTTCAGGTTCCGTTGTCCTAAAAATATACATATGAGGTTGAATTATTGAACCTAAATGTAGTAAGATTTATTTCCTATAGATTTTATATTGATGCATTTAACTCATCATTAGTCAAGCAAGATATTTTTTAACCCAAAGCTAAATATTCACTGCATTAACATTTTTTAGCTTTGTGTTACCACATACAAGAAAATCATGCCTTCTGTAGCTATCTCCCTTCCTCCAGACAAATTTATTTTTTTAAAAAAAAAAAAAAAGTGTTTTTTTTTTTTTTTTTTTTTTTTTTTTTGAGGTGGAGTCTCACTCTGTTACCCAGGCTGGAGGGCAGTAGCATGATCTTGGCTCACTGCAACCTCTGCCTCTAGGTTCAAGCAGTTCTCCTGCCTCAGACTGCTGGGTAGCTGGGATTACAGGCACATTACCATGCCCCCGGCTAATTTTTTTTGTATTTTTAGTAGAGATGGGATTTTACCTTGTTGACCAAGCTGGTCTTGAACTCCTGACCTCAAGTGATCCACCCACCTCAGCCTTCAAAAGTGCTAGGATTACAGGCGTGAGCTACTATGCCTGGCCTGTTTTGTCCTTAATAGCAAATAAGACTTATCAAGATTAAACCAACCAACTTGACAGGAAAATGTTTATTTCAATCAGAAAGGCTAGATTAAAAACCTTGATTGAAATAGTAGAAACTTTAATTACTTCGTGGTAGGTTTATAATATTTTTCTTCATTAATTTTTCTCTTAGGTTATACACGCACAATGTAAATTTTAATGTAACTGAAACTTTTATTTCTGTGAAAGATTTAACCTTTTAGAAAAAGCACAGTGTTGATATTTTACAGCTGGGATCTTGAAAGGTAAGGCAATTTACTTCCATAACAGATCGGAGACAGATCCAGATCCCCTGAAATTCATTCTGGTGACATTTGGGAGTCTCTAGTACCAATTAAAGACCCTAAACAGCCTGAATTTACTATATTCATCATTTTAACTATGAAATAATTATTTGTCACTTGCATCATATAACTCTGACTCCAGTTAGTTACAAAGCTGAAGTATGCCATAAAAATATGTAGTCAATAGGTTCAAAATATTAAAGACCTAAATAAGCTCACATGGACATCAGAAACAGCATCATAATTATTGTCTTTACAAAATTAATGTGTACTTCATTTATATAGCAATTGTTGTAAGACTAAATGTATTAGTTAATAATTTTAAAAGTGAAAAAGTTCATTTTCTGGCCACATAAACACAGAAATAACATACTTCTCTGTTATAATTTGTCAAAGGGTCCTTCCAATCACTGTCAGAAATACATTCTCTAAGTATTTATTCTGCTGAATCTAAATATCATTGGCAATAAAAACTGCCCATCTTTTGATTAAAGAAATTGATTTTGCAAAGTGCAGTTGGTTATGGCAAATGATGTGCTTTATGATCAGCTTTACTGAGATATTTCTATCATCATTCACCTGGCATCTGGCAGAGATCAAACGATATGCCCTAAACACATATTAAAACAAATTTAATAGCTGAGGAAAGTATTTTAAAAACAATTTTAAACAAGTCCTTGAACTAGCATGTCAAAAAATTAACTGAAGGTAGAAACTCTGGATGTTGGTGCATGCCAAAGCCTGATGGTATCTGCTGACACACTTCTGTTTTGAAGGATAATAAGAATTCTGGATAAAGAAAATAAAGCCTAGGGTCTACTCAAGGCTTAGAACATTCTAACAAGAGAACTAGACATAAAACTGGAGTGCTATAGGACCATACAGTCTATACAGCATAAACAAGAAATAAGCTCTCTGTGCAGAAAAAGACAGCAAGGAAACTTGCCTATCTTTATCTTGTGGTTGAAATGGATAGAATCTTCCCTGAAAATTGATGAATACAAAGACTATCCTCACAAGTTTTTGTCCCCATATTCAACCTGTCGGGTGGGGTCTCTGAAAGGTAGGGGAAATACCCTTAAGTTAGAAATTTAATTTAATGTGACCAAAGATATCTAGCAGAAGCAATTGAAACTTTGTTCCAAAGAAATGAAATTCAACTAAGTTCCCCAAGAATTCTTGATGACTGTGTTCCAAGGGTCATGTGTTTACAGCCAAAAATCACAAAAAACAGACATCAGACGCCATCTAGGAAATACTTAAATTCCTGAAATTATCAACCATCTGACAGGTACATCTAATATGGTTTAAGACACAAAAAAATGACTTGAAAATATGAGCAAGATACAAGTGGTCATATAAAGACAAACAAGAACAAAATAGAAATTCAGGAAGTAAAGAATATAATAATATGAATTTAAAACAAAATGTAAGAGATAACAGCCAATTAAATATAGCTAAAAAAAGAATTATAGAATTAAAAACTTAAAATTATTTATAATGCAACTATAGAGACCAAAAGATGGAAAACATGAAAGAGAAGTTAAGGGACATAGAAGATAAAATAAGTAGATCAACATATCTAATTATGATACCAGAAGGAGACAATTTAGAAGTGGAGAGAAGGTAATATCTGAAGATGCAACACCGTAGAATTTTCTAGAATTGTTGAAAAACATTAAAGCAAAAAAAAAAAAAAAAAAAAAAAAATCCCAAGCAAATAAAAACATCCATGCCAAGAAACATTATGAACAAACCACAGAACATCACTAACAGGCAATCTTAAAGAGAGATGATCTAAAGGGGAAATGACAATTAGTGTAACAGCTGACTTCATAACAAGCAATAACAGAAGCCAGAAGATGATAAAATCATATCTTTTATAAGCTTGAACATTTAGGATTCTGCCAAGATGGCCAAATAGGAAGAGCTGTGGTCTGCAGCTCCCAGCGAGATCGATGCAGAAGATGGGTGATTTCTGCATTTTCAACTGAAATATCTGGTTCATCTCATTGTGACTGGTTGGACAGTGGGTGCAGCCCACAGTGGGTGAACAGAAGCAGGGCGGGGCATAAAGCACAAAAAGTC